>NC_047138.1:30586982-30886982 GCF_009829125.3 Periophthalmus magnuspinnatus | reverse complement strand
CGTAATCCCAAAAGTGTCACGGGCTGTCATCTCCTCTGACTAAATATATTGTTTTGTTGCATCAGCTGAAAAGAAGGAAACTACAAAGACCATGATCCTTTGCTCCGCTTCAGTGCAGTCAACATGGAGTAATAGTGTTTTTAATATATCAGAAATTAAGGCACGAAAAAGCAGAAAAATTCACCTATAACTGAACATTTCGTCTTCAAAGTTGATGTGTTAAGTCTGTGAGTCGAAGTCAGAGCAAAACTGGGCACTTTGGAGACACAATTGCACTTTATGATCTGGTAACTATCATTTTTACACACACCTGCACCGGTCTTTAATGTTTTATATGGACTTTTACACTTTCCTATGCCTGGTTTACCCCCCGGTTTAGTCCCCAGTTTAGACCCTGTTTTAGACCCCGTTTTACTCCCCAAGTTAGTCCCCAGTTTAGACCCTGGTGGTTCAGACCCCGGTTCAGACTCCGGTTTAGACCCCGGTTTAGACTCCGGTTTAGACCCCGGTTTAGACTCCGGTTTAGACCCCGGTTTAGACTCCGGTTTAGACTCCGGTTTAGACTCCGGTTTAGACTCCGGTTTAGACTCCGGTTTAGACTCCGGTTTAGACTCCGGTTTAGACTCCGGTTTAGACTCCGGTTTAGACTCCGTTTCAGCCCAAGTTTAGTCCCGGTTTAGCCCTGGTTTAGCCCTGAATTAGTGCTGAATTAGCCCTGAATTAGCCCTGAATTAGCACTGAATTAGTCCTGAATTAGTACTGTATTAGTGCTGAATTAGCCCTGAATTATCCCTCAGTTTGCGCTGAATTAGTTCTGAAATTGTCCTGAATTAGGGCTGAATTAGTGCTGAATTAGTCCTGAATTAGTGCTGAATTTGTCCTGAATTAGGGCTGAATTAGTGCTGAATTAGTCCTGAAATAGAGCTGAATTAGTCCTGAATTAGTGCTGAATTAGTCCTGAATTAGTGCTGAATTAGTCCTGAATTAGTGCTGAATTAGTCCTGAATTAGTGCTGAATTAGTCCTGAATTAGGGCTGAATTAGTGCTGAATTAGTGCTGAAATAGAGCTGAATTAGTGCTGAATTAGTCCTGAATTAGTGCTGAATTGGTGCTGAATTAGTCCTGAATTCGTCCTGTCCTCCTGTGGGGTGTTGTAAAGTTCAAAGTTCACGGATAACCGCACATTCGCTTACACTATCAAATGTTTAATTCAATTCAATTATTATTTCATTATATTCCATTCGATTTTTGTCTGAAACGCCACTTTACTCTTGGCTCGTGTCATAAAAGTCTACATAAAGATTAGTCAACAGCAAATGGCTCCCTAAATTTCAAATCCACGACGCCGCCTTGAGCCTAACCTGAAGTGACAGCTGCTCCTGCTTCACCAAACGCCCCGACTGAAGCTGTGAAAGTCAAACACAGTCTACAGGATTCAGGCTGATCTCTATGGCACATTGGGTAGCATGAATATTTAAAAACACACACCTCCAGTTATAATCCATATTTCATCACCTCTCTCACCAAACCTGAGATTACTAATTCAAACATGGCCTCCTGAAGCACCGCGCTGTCACTTTAACACATGTGCAGGGGGAAAATGCACCGGTGTGATGTTCACCAACGACTCGGCTCTTTACGTGTTCCTTTACGGGGAACGGCTCGATCCGGATCTCATTTTTTTTAAAAGAGCCGAAGCTTTTTGTTTGTAATTTGCATGGATTTTTACACAGATTAACGCTGAACCAACACGAGAATCAGCAGAGAAGCAGAGCAGGCGACGCGAGTGAGAGATCTGTGCAGAAAAAAAACATAAGTGGGATAATACCAGTTAGTTATTATGAATATTACAAATGAGTATTAAAAATGATCATGAATTATTACTGCTAATTATTATTATTAGTAGTAGTAGTATTAGTATGGAAAATTAATTATTATTATTTATTGTGGTTATTGTTATTATTTATTACTGCATTTTTTATTTTATTTATTATTGCAAATTATTTTTATTTATTATTGCAAATTATTTTTATTATTTATTAATGCAAATGACAATGATAATGATGATTATTATTATTTTATTATCATTATTATTTTTTATTTTAAATTTTTTTTTGCAACTTTTTACTTTGATTTTCATATTTCCAATGGGCAAACAAACTCTCACTTCCAGTTTGAACATTTTAAACATGTTTTAAACGCCACGGTCATTTCTCTCTGTGATTAGTTTGTGGATAAAATGAGTTCTCACTTTGGCTCCTAAATAAACAGTAAAAGAGCCAGTGTTTTGAACGGCTCTTTCAAAAGGAACCTATCCACAAAAGGAGCCGAAAGTCCCGTCACTAGAGAAATGATTCCTCTCGTCTGCGTTACACGGCGTTCGAAAAACCTTTGGAAAGTGGCCCCTGTGCGAAGCTGTGTTCTTGTGAATGTAGAGGGCCATTACTGTAGGTGTGAGCTGTGCATATGTCACAAACACGTCCTCCACACTCGCGGCGCCGAGCGAGAGAGCCAGAGAGCTTATTTAAAACACTCTGGAAAATACAAGGCCCAAATGTGGAGTAAATGTTTGAATGAGAGACAAACAGAGCGCTGGGTGTGAGGCGTGAGGCGTGGGAAAGATGCTAACGCACGTTTTAACCACAGACTGGAGATATAAATGGACATAGCTAACCTGTTAGCCTAACCGCCGCGTTCAAAATAAGAAGTGTTCATGGGCACGTTTCTGGCTCCAATTCACTTTCTATTGAAAAAACGTCTCCTCTCTCTGTCCCTGCGTCTGTCAGACTCATTTTGGTCTTAAATGTTCAGATTAACCCTCTACATGATCCTGTTCAGGTTCAGTTTTTTTAAAAGTTATTTTATTTCTTAAGTTTTTTTGTTAGGTTCTTTTTGTTTTGTTTTGTTGGTTTTTTTAGGGTTTTTTTTTGTTTTTTGTTTTTTAAGTTTAGGTTTAAAAGTTTCTTTTTTTTAATACAGGTTTTTTTTTTTTAGTTATTTTGAGTTTTTGGTTTTTATTTTGTTATTTTGAGAGGTTTTTTAGTTATTTTTATGATACTTTTTTTGTTATTTTGATTGATTTTTTAAAGTTTATTTTCTTAATTTTTTTGTTATTTGGAGTAGTTTTTTTTTTTTCTTGTTTTTAGTAATTTTGAGGGTTTTTTTTTGTTTTTTGTGTCCTCTCTCTGTCTCTGCTGCTTCAGACTCATTTTGGTCTTAAATGTTCGTATTAACCCTCTACATGATCCTGGGGTTTTTATTTCACTTTTGTGTCTGTAAATCAAGATCTGAACATTAATAACAGACAAATCAGGCGCCTCCTTTCCCCGAGGTCGCTCCTGTTAGCGTTAGCAACAGGTTTGATTGACAGCGTTGCTAAGTGCCTGCTCAAAATTTTCAATCTGAATTGAACAGTTGCGGTGGAAGTGCTTCATTTTGTTACTTAAAAGTATAGATACCAGGGCAAAAGACAGTCAAGTAAAAGTAAAAGTATCACATGAAAAAATGAAAGTACCTGTTTAAAAATGTACTTAAAGAGGAAAAAGTAAGTATTTTGCGCAGATTTTCAGTCGTACGAATCTTCAAATGTGGTGATTTTGATACAAATTTGAGCTGAGTTTCGTTCAACAGAAACAACTGAATCCATCGTTTTTTTTTCTTTCTGTTTTTATTTGTTTATTTCTGTTTGTTCAAATTATGAACGAGTTAAAAATAAACCCTCAGACTTTTCAGCAAGTGTCAAAGTATAATAAAAAATAGAAAGTACAGATACTGCTCTCAAATGTAGTGAAGTAAAAGTAAAAAGTATCCACTGTAAAATGTACTTAAGTAAAGTACAGATACCTCAAATGTATATATGGAACATAACGAAGTAAAAGTAATAAAGTACTGAACCCATCACTGGACCTGGTGTTTTGTGAGCTGTTTCTTTAAGGGACTTTCTATTAAAAAAACACAGAAAAAACCCAATAAACTTTGTCTCTATTCTTAAACGTCGCACTTTTAAACTCATTTCTCCTCTTTTTGTTTTATTTTGAATATTTCGATGCTTCTCAAGGCGCGTTTCGCAGTTTCACTTTGGCCCAGGTCACCCCTGATAAACACATTTTGATTTCTATAGTTTTTTTTTTTGTTAAATAAAGGTTAATAAATACGTTTCAAATATGCATTATAATAATAATAATAATACATTTTATTTGTTAGGCGCCTTTCAAGGCTCTCAAGGTCGCCGTACACATATACACACATACACAATACAAATAGAACAATGTAAAATGATTAAAAATACATTTAAAAACAAATATAGATTAAAAGACAGAGCAGTTATGGTCAGAGTGGTCAGGATGAGAAGGCCTTTCTAAACAGATAAGTTTTGAGTTTAGATTTGAAGTGTGGGAGTGAGTGTGTGTTGCGGAGGTCGTGAGGGAGGGAGTTCCAGAGCTGGGGAGCAGAGCAGCTGAAGGCTCTGCTCCCCATAGTGACAAGACGGGCAGGAGGGACAGTGAGGTGCAGGGAAGAGGAGGAGCGGAGGGAGCAGGCGGGTGTGGAGATGTGAAAGAGGTCAGACAGGTATGGAGGGGCCAGGTTGTGGAGAGCTTTGTATGTGAGGAGTATGATTTTGTAGTGTATGCGGTGCGTGATGGGGAGCCAGTGGAGCTGTTGCAGGACAGGTGTGATGTGGTGATGGGAGGGTGTGTGTGTGATAATGCGGGCAGCTGAGTTTTGGACCAGTTGGAGTTTATGGAGTGATTTCTGTGGGAGTCCGAACAAAAGAGAATTGCAATAATCAATACGAGAAGTGACCAGGCTATGGATGAGGATGGCGGTGGTGTGTGGGGTGAGTGAGGGACGGAGGCGGTGGATGTTTCTGATGTGGAAATAGGCGGACCGGGTGATGTTGTTGATATGGGAGGTGAAGGAAAGTGTCGAGGATGACACCCAGACTCTTTACCTGAGGGGAGGGGGAGATAGAGGAGCCATCAATAGATATGGAAAAAGGATTTATTTTGCTAAGGGTGGATTTGGTGCCGACAAGTAAGAGTTCTGTTTTATTGCCGTTAAGTTTGAGGAAGTTTGAGGTGAACCAGGTTTGTATTTCTGTGAGGCAGTCTGTCAGGGAAGAGGGTGGAAGTGTAGAGTTGGGTTTACTGGAAATGTAGAGCTGGGTGTCATCCGCGTAACAGTGAAAGTGAATGTGGTGTTTTCTAAAGATGGAACCAAGGGGGAGAAGATAGATTAGAAAGAGCAGAGGACCGAGGACAGAACCCTGAGGAACACCTGATGTGACAGGGAAGGGGTGTGAGGTGAATGACTTGAGCTGAATAAACTGAGAGCGATCTGAGAGGTAGGAGTGGAACCAGGAGAGGGGAGTACCAGAGACACCAATGGAGGAAAGTCTGTCAAGGAGGATGGAGTGTGAAATGGTGTCAAATGCTGCACTGAGATCTAGCAGGAGGAGGATGGAGAGTGAACCATCTATACCACTATAATTTCCACCAATGAAATTATAGTCTTTACAATCATAACACTGGGCTTTTCTCTGTCCGTACACAAGGGGGCGAGGATCCTAGGCCGCTACATTAACACTTCAATGTAAATCTGTACGTTGCTTCGGCCAAACCCAGTTCTTTTCTGGTTGTAATTGAAACAGTTTGAAAAAAAATATTGCTTTGCTTTTGTTATTTTCAATCAAACAACAAAAAAAACGTTACTTAATTCATACAAAATGTTTCATGAATATTAACGGAGGTTGCGACCTTCATAAAAAGCCCTTTATTTTAGTCCTAATGCGACATTATTTCAGCTCCACTGTTTAAACACAGATAGACGGAAGTGCGTTATTCGTCCCACAGACTGTATAAAGACGTGGAAAGAGTGATCAGCTCCGGTCAAACGAAGCGCATCGAGGCTAACAGTTATAGCGGCTAACTAGGAGCCGAGTTTGATATTGGGAATTCCGACTGCGAGTATCATAGCAACAAAAGAGCCAATCAGGAGCGAGGCTGTTGAAGTTAAACGCCCCTTCCTTCCTGTTCGCGCCGCTGGTTTAACAGGGAGCAGGCGCCTAGCAACGCTGTCAATCAAACCTGTCGCTAACGCTAGCCGGTGCGACCTCAGAGAAACACGGCGCCTGATTTGTCTGTTTTTAATGTTCAGATCTTGATTTACAGACACAAAAGTGAAACAAAAACCCCAGGATGATGTAGAGGCAGGAAGTGCATCCATGATCACTTCCTGTTTGTAGCGCGGCGGCTAACAGGTTAGCTCTGGCCATTTATATAAACAGTCTGTGGATCGTCCCCTGATTTACACTGTTTTTAATATTGTTTTTTAATACGTTTTTGTTATTATTATCACATTATATCCACACAACTCCCGTTCACATGTGTTTTACGTATTTTGTGTTCAAACGTCAGACTTGTAAGTTCTTTTTCTGGAGTTGTTTTTGGTTGTTTGGATGTAAAAAAAGGAAGTAGAGTTTGTGTGAAACCTGAGCACGACTGTGGCACATTTGGTCAGAGTGACACGTAAACAGAGACTTAGTGTAGAATAAGGTTTATTTATCGAGAATAAGTTTTAAATTTCGTCTTTTTGAAACGTGAGCCCCATTAATCCCCGAGATCAGATGTGAGCTTTGTATTTTGTTTAGTCTGGTTTCGTAGTTGAAGTAAATTTACATACACATCTTCTCATTCTATCTATTTTCTAATTTATTTATTTATTTAATACCTTATCTCTGCTGATCCCCAATATTAACAGATACCAGTGCAGAAATTTAAAACAGCATTTATTTCCTTTAAACTAAAATAATAAGATGAAACTGCTCCAAATGTGTTATGTAGCCGATACTTATGCCTCAAGTTACCACAGAACAACTTTATTTAAACATTATGAGACTTTCTGGGCCAAGTGCAACCTGCAAAGAGTCTCATCATTACATCAGTTTAAACGTCCAACCAGGATATCGACTCAGTGATATGTGAAAGTCGATATCTGATCCAGCAAATGTTTCCGTATTGGTGCATTCCTAAAATGTTTACTCCTGAAACGTTTACTCCTAAAATGTTTACTCCTAAAATGTTTACTCCTAAAACATTTACTCCTGAAACGTTTACTCTTCACATGTTTACTCCTTCTAAAACGTTTACTCCTAAAATGTTTACTCCTGAAACGTTTACTCTTCACATGTTTACTCCTAAAACGTTTACTCCTAAAACGTTTACTCCTAAAACGTTTACTCCTAAAACGTTTACTCCTAAAACGTTTACTCCTAAAATGTTTACTCCTAAAATGTTTACTCCTAAAACATTTACTCCTGAAACGTTTACTCTTCACATGTTTACTCCTTCTAAAACGTTTACTCTTCACATGTTTACTCCTTCTAAAACGTTTACTCCTAAAATGTTTACTCCTGAAACGTTTACTCTTCACATGTTTACTCCTAAAACGTTTACTCCTAAAACGTTTACTCCTAAAACGTTTACTCCTAAAACGTTTACTCTTCACATGTTTACTCCTTGTAAAATGTTCACTCCCAAAATGTTTACTCCTTCTAAAACATTTACTCCTAAAACGTTTACTCTTCACATGTTTACTCCTAAAACGTTTACTCCTAAAACGTTTACTCCTAAAACGTTTACTCCTAAAACGTTTACTCCTAAAACGTTTACTCCTAAAACGTTTACTCTTCACATGTTTACTCCTTCTAAAATGTTCACTTCTAAAATGTTTACTCCTAAAAAGTTTACTACTAAAATATTTACTAGTAAAATGTTTAATACTAAAATGTTTACTCCTAAAATGTTTACTCCTAAACGTTTACTCCTAAATGTTTACTCCTAAAATGTTTACTCCTAATCATTTACTCCTCTCTACATTTCTACATTTCCAGACACATACATCAAACAGACATCAAATATAAAATGCAAAATACCTCAACTAAATATTTTTATGTATCTGTTTTCAGTGGTGAAAGGTACTGAAGTACACATAGTACTGTACTTACGTACAATTATTAGGTACTTGTTCTTTACTTAAGTACATTTTACAGTGGATACTTTTTATTTTTAGTTCACTACATTTGTAACTGGACTGAAACGCAAAAGTACTTTTCTTATGATTTGAGGGGTTATTTTTTCCATGTTTGTGGAAAAATAAAGAAATATTAAATAAATAAACATAAATAAATAAATAAATAAATAAATAAATACACAAAATTCATAAGAAAGAAATTAGTTCATATTCTGTCTGATCAAAATATAAATCATTTTGAATCAATATCTCTACATTTACACATTAATAAATTAAAAGCACTTGTCTGAAGTACTTCTACTCTTAAAGTACATTTTTAAACAATTACTTTAATACTTTTATTCACGCAGATTTTTTCACGTGATCCTTTTACTTAAATAACAGCACTGAGACCATCACCCGCCGCTGTGTAGTTCATAGTTTATAGTTTATCTCCGTATTCCTCAGCGTGTCTTTACTTTGTGGACGTCGCTCCAAACCCTCGTCCTCGTCCCACTCGGCTCCGCGATAAAGTCCCTGAGATGGTCTCCCCGTCCCGGCCGTGCCACGTCAGGGTCCTTTAGTGGGA
Source organism: Periophthalmus magnuspinnatus (assembly GCF_009829125.3). Lineage (NCBI taxonomy): Eukaryota > Metazoa > Chordata > Actinopteri > Gobiiformes > Gobiidae > Periophthalmus > Periophthalmus magnuspinnatus. Next base: position 30,878,383 of record NC_047138.1, on the reverse strand, counting down.
CGCCAAAACAAAAAGTGAAACGCCAAACGTGGAACGCGGGGATCAAAGCGGAGGAAGGCTCTTTTTTTTTTTCCTAAAATCTAAAACAGTTATTTTGTCGGGAGTTATTTTGAGTTTGTCTTGCGTTTGCTGCGTTCCACATGTGCCACTCATAGTTTTGATGCTTGAGTGAGAATCTACAACGTAAATAAACACAGAGATAATGAAAAAGTGTGTCCAAACGCTTGACAGGTCGTGTATAATAAAAGTGAAGAATGGGGCTAAATGGTGAAATACAGTAGTTTCAGCAAAGTGATGCAAAGGGTAATGTCGCCCCCTTGTGACCAAAGTTATACCACCAGACCACATGTGTTTAGTTTGAGTAAATCCAACAGCAATACAACCTAAAAAATAATAAAATATATCTGCTATTGTCAATATTTTTGTTATTTAACTGTTTAGATTTTGAACTATGTCCTTTATGAGAGAATACATTAAATTATTGAGGTATAGTGATGAGTTTAGTCCATTTTGGGTTTGATTTTGTGGTCTGTGGCTCCCTCTAGTGGCAGTGACGGTCATGACACTGCGCCAGGACATGGACTGTTGCTTCACGTGTCACGATGTTGTCTATTTTTATCTATTTTGTTGTTTTTTTTGTTTTAGTGGGTTGACGTTGCCACATCGCCCTCGTGCAAATCTCTATTCTTAGATATTTAGGTCTAAAGAAAGAGGAGCGCGTGTGTCAACAAGTCTGGAATATGGAACGGACGAGAGCAATATCAGAAAAAATAAATAGATAAAAAAATAAATAATAAATAAATAAAAACTATAATAATAATAATAATAATAATAATAATAATAATAATAATAATAATAATAACAATGATAATAAAAATAATAATGAAGATAATAATAATCATAATAATCATAATAATAATAATAATGATAATAATAATAATAATAAAGTATAACTAAATATATAAATAAATAAATAAAATAATAATAGTAACCAACATTAAATTGATGCCATTAATGCACTAAACATTTATAATCACTCCTGCTCCTGTTTTTTTAATGTTTTTTGTAGGACTAATCCACAGCAAAACCAGGTCTAAAGTAGAACTAAACCAGAACTAAACCAGGACAAAATTATAACTAAATAAATAAAACAAAAATAAATAAAATTACATAAAATTAAATAATAAGCAAGACATTAGTTTTACATTAAACTGGTGCCACTAATGCACTTTAATAATCTGGTGATAAACATTTATAATGACACCTGCTCCTGTTTTTAATGTTTTAAATGGAGCTATGTAGTTGTTTTTTGTAGGTTTAAACCACGACAAAACCAGGACTAAACCAGCACAAAATTATAACTAATTGAATAAAATTAAAATAAATAAAATTAAATAATAAGCAAGACATTAGTTTTACATTAAACTGGTGATACTAATGCTCTTTAATAATCTGGTGATAAACATTTATATTGACGTCTGCTCCTGTTTTTATTTTTTCAAACACTGTTTTTAATGGAGTTGTGCAGTTGTTTTTTTGGATTAGTTTGTTTATTTAGTTTCTTTTTGTTTGTATTGTTCTGTACTTTAAACAGTACACTCATGAAAAAGAGTTTTGTCCTCTCTTTGTGCTCTCGCGGTAGAAATAAAATAAGAATAAGAAGATAAAACATGAATAACGATCTGACTCGGTTTGGTCATAGTTAAAGCTTAGACCTGTCACATTTTGAAGGAAGATAAATCACTACAGACAAATGTCACAATAAAGGATAATACTGAAACTACTTAATGCCACTGATTAAAATTTAAATAATGCAATTTTTAAACAGACTGGTTCATTAAAAGACACGAACTGCAACAAATAAACAGCAGAATGTGACAATAATTAGCCATAAAAGAGACATATTCAACTCTCCACAGCTCAAATCTTATAATAATACATAATAATACAACAAAAATACCCCAAATCTACCCATTGTTGCAAAGAAAAAGAACTCAAGATAAATACTGAGGCCCAAAATGTGTAGCTCCAGATTTACTGTATATATTTATTATATTTATTTATTATATTTACTTATATACTGAAGTCGATACAGTGATTATGGACGAGTAAAGAGACGGTTTAGAGTGAATGAAGTATGATTGAACAGACGGACTAAACCAGGACTAAAACAGGACTAAAACAGGACTAAACCAGGACTAAAACAGGACTAAAACAGGACTAAAACAGGACTGAACCAGGACTAAAACAGGACTAAAACAGGACAGAACCAGGACAGAACCAGGACAGAACCAGGACTAAACCAGGACTGAACCAGGACTGAAGCAGGACTGAACCAGGACAGAACCAGGACAGAACCAGGACAGAACCAGGACAGAACCAGGATGAAACGAAGACTAAACCAGGACTAAACCAGGACTAAACAAGGTCTGAACCAGGACTGAACCAGGACTGAACCAGGACTGAACCAGGACTGAACCAGGACAGAACCAGGACAGAACCAGGATGAAACGAAGACTAAACCAGGACTAAACAAGGTCTGAACCAGGACAGAACCAGGACTGAACCAGGACTGAACCAGGACTAAAACAGGACTAAAACAGAACTAAATCAAGACTGAACCAGGACTGAACCAGGACTAAAACAGGACTGAACCAGGACGAAACCAGGACTAAACCAAGACTGAACCAGGACTAAACCAAGACTGAACCAGGACTGAACCAGGACTGAACCAGGACTGAACCAGGACTGAACCAGGACTAAACCAGGACTAAACCAGGACTAAACCAGGACTAAAGCAGGTCAAGATTGCAACTACTAGCAATGACAACATAAACAAGAGATCGTTATGATTAGACTGACACAAATAAAAAACACCTTTATTTAGTTCAATTCCTTGTGTTTTGGATGGAGTTTTTGTGTGATGACAGGGGCACGGGGAATTCTGTTTCACAACTCAGAGCTACATCCTGTATTTTTTAACTTTTCTTCATCAACGTTTTTTTCCCCAAACCGCCACTATACCTGATGTAAAACTCTGATAATATTTGGCACAGGTACAATCCACCAAACCAAGTCAAAATGATAAAAACATGAAAACCCGCTGTATGACGTTTTGACTTTATACACAGTGACGTAGAGACTTACAGACACGCTCCAGATCTGCAGCCCGTCCGTGTATCCAATCATGAGGCACAGAGGAGGCTCCGTGGTCCCGCTGTGCATCTCCATGAACTCCGGGTTACGCGCCGTGTCTGTGAAGTGGGGGATACCGTTCAGTGACTGGTAAAGTGCAAATATGACCCATCACTTGCTTTTAAATGTTGAATAACACCGATAGTACAATCAAAAAAGTAAACCTTCATCTTTCCCCCATCTGTAACTCCATCCTCAGACCCAAAGCAAACAAAGGAAACAAAGAGAAAAATGGAGCGAGCCAGGATGCTAATAGGTGTGGAAAAAAACATTAAGAGCTGAATGAATATGCCAAGTATGACTCAAGCACAGTGCACACTTTGTTGGCTCGGTCTTTTGAGCTAAACTAACTGATACTATAAATAAAAGCTGTTTACAGTTTCAGAGTCGTTAGCGCCTCCTTCAGACAGATATAAGGCAGTGTCCAGCAGAAATCTGACCAGAACTGAAGAAGCGGCTTGGACGAGCAGCAAAACGTCTTCACTCCTACAACTTTTTGTCCAACTGACAGATTTTACTTTTGGATTTCACAGTAAAAAGTAAACCAAAAACAGCAGCTGTACCTAAGAGTAATAACCTCAGTTGAGTGATTTAATAGGTTTTCTTCTTCCCACTCCTTTTCGAGCTTATATAAGAACAAATTTGTGAAATGTGCTTTAAGTGAACCTGATATATGTGCTCGAAATAAATAAATAAATGAAATAAATAAATGAAATGGACCTTTTCAGTAAGATATATTCTTGCGTGAGTTTACAAGAATCGATCTTGTTTGGCTCCAGCTGAAGAATTATTTTAATAGATTATTTTCCGGGAGGCAGGACGACAGCGCCATCTGCAGTCTGACTTCTTCAAGACCGTATTGCAGCAGGTGTGTGAGAGTTAAAAGCCCCCTCTTGTCTCTTAATCCAGCGACGGTGTTTGTTGTATGAACCGGGACGACGGGGGCCTTTTTTCTCTCACACACCCGGGAGACTGTCCTGAAGAAGTCTGACTGCAGATGGCGCTGTCGTCCTGCCTCTACCGGGAAAAAGACCAAACCTTCCCAAAAAATTTGTTTAACAGCTGACCGGACACGTCGCAGCAACATCACGTGACCACTGTGAGGCGCTAGTGAGCAGTCCAAACTGTCAGATGAAACCAAACTAAACCTTGTTCTGGAAAAATAATCTGTTAAAATAAATCAACAGAAGACTCGTTGGACTATCCAGCTGAAGCGTTCCTTGTGTTAGGTCCAGACTGACCAATCACAGGGCAGCGCTGTTGTTTGGGCAGAAGCCAGCGCCAAACAAACAAAAACGTACATCCAGACGCCGTCAAACGTACTTATTTAAGCAGAGATAGAGAGGGAAGTGCTTTGTGCATTTGTGGAGGAAAAGATGTCTGCGCTTTTTTCTCTCAACTGGATTTAACTAAAGTTTGATTTTCGTCTTGTTCCGCTGTTGTGACGCTTCGACCAACCAGAGTGAAGTCTTCGTTTGAACGCTTTGATCATTGGTTCAGCGAGAGTCGTCCCAGATTAAACTCAGTTCGTAGGGCTGCACGTATCAGTCTGATCAGAGCCAGGTTATAAGAGTAAAGTGCTCACCGTTGATGTCAGCTTTCTCAAATCGAACCCAAATGACCTTCTCTTTTTCATCAGTAGGAGGCGCTCCAGTATAAGCCTGAACACAAACAAAAAAAAGTTAGATTAGACTATTCACCGTACAGAAGAACTTGGTACTTTGGTAACAGTTAGGGGTGGATAATATGATGGTTTAATTGGTTTAATCAGTTATCTAGGACAATTAGTAGCTTCAAATAGTTTCATGAGAGTTCACGCCTCACTGTGATTGGTCAGATTCACCTGTCACTCACTCGGCATAACAGAAGCTGACCAACGGAAAGTACGGCTAAGGAAATGTGGACCACAACTCAATATAATATAGCCATCCACCTCTGTTACTACCACATTTTCCGGACTATAAGTTACACTTTGTGAAATATATTTTTTTCTTCATTATTATCCTTTTTTTGGCTGATGCGACTTATACTCAGAAGCAATTTATATGTGAAATATGTTTTTTTCGTCATTATTATCCTTTTTTTGGCTGATGCGACTTATACTCAGAAGCAATTTATATGTGAAATATGTTTTTTTCTTTATTATTATGCAATTTTTTGGCTGGTGCGACTTATACTACGGTACTTGACGCTTTTCCACGTTCAAGTCACTCATAGCGCTGTAAAACCAAGAACCACTCACCCACTCACACATTCATTCATTCACGTGTTCATCTGTGGGAGCTAGAATCGCACTGTTAACCTGTGGGTCGGTGGATTTAACCGCTCTACCAATGGTGTTTAGGTCACAAACTGTCGGCTGCTACATACCTGAGGAACCACATCTTGAAGGAATGTCACCACGCTCTCCATGTACGACTGCTCCCTGAAACAAAAATGTTACGATCTCTTAAACGGCCCATATTACGTTAATTTCTGATCTGTTCTAATGTCGTTTCCTCGTCACTAACGAAAATTGGAGTTGTGTTTTGTTTCATTCACACATGTTTAACACACGGACCCTGCAGATTTAGACACAGTTCTTCTCTCCACACACCTTCGCTAGAATCATTTGGATGATTTCAATCCCGGAAGTGTCAATCTCTACTGAAATAAAGGTTAAAAAGGAGCTGTTAAGTTGAAAACGACCACTTGATGACATCACAAGGTGGGACAGAGCGTTTTGAGCTTTGGCGATAATAATACTAATAATAAACTGTTACTCAAACATGTGTGAATGAAACAAAACACAACTCCAGGTCTGTTTTTGAGGAGGAAACAGCGTTAGAACACGACTTAAACCTCACAAGAGTCCATTTTGTGTAATATAGGGCGTCAAACTGAAAGTGAATCAAGGTTTTCACTAGTTTTTCTTGCTCATGGGGTCAACACTGGTGAATAATTGTAAGATCATAATAACAGGTTTCTGATATCGTGCCATCCCTATTACAGGACGATAACAAATATGATATAAACATGTTAGTCCTTACGTGAATGCCTGAGCCCTCACCACCACTCCTCCTGCACAGCGGCTGGGTCTGCGAGGAGAGTCTGTGGCCATTTTCACGCGGATAAAAACCTGAAAACACACAAAAATATCACGTTACACACAACATACTGTAGCTACAGCTGCCCTGGTGCAAAATGACACATGTGGCAGCCATATTGGGCCACCAGCCTCTCCACAACACATTTTAAAGCATTATATTTGCTAGAGAGATATATTGCGATAAACGGTAATATTGAAACTACGTTATACCAGATACAATTAAAATAAAGCAAGATAATGCAACTACAAGTATTTTCAAATAAACTGTATCAAATAAATATCAGAATGAACTAATAATTAGTCATAGAAGTGACTTATTTAACTCTCTACAGGTCAAAACTTAGCGCATTATAACAAAAATAACTAAAATCTTAACAATTTTGCAAAGAAAAAGTACAAACGATAAACACTGAGCACAAAATATATTGTTCCAGCTTTAATAAACTGGAACCTAAAGCAAAAAATACTGATGTATGTTGCCCAAGGACACAACAATAACTGGAATAAGTAGGAGACAGATTGAAACACTGAGACTTTTAAACTTCTGATGTTTATGGTTTGGCCTGTACAAAAATATCTTCAGTTAAGATGGTTCACTCTGCTCAGTACTGTGTTTTTCTAAATATAAAAATGTCAATATCGCAATACTGGCTGACGCAGTAACTGATAATACAAGAAAATAAACATGTGGAAACAACACAAAGGTCTCCATTTTACAGTAATGTGCTGTTTTTGAAAGAAAAAAGACAAAAAAGGCAGATTATGAATGTCCTTATCAAGTCCTACAATAGATTTTGGTTGGACTTGGTGTATTTTCTGTGAAGTTTATTACATAGTTTGACTAAATGAAGGCATAATTTAAAGAAGTACTATGCAACTTTTCGTTTGGGGGATCCGTCAACTTCTTGTTTCTATAGAAATGTCATACCTCAAACAGATCTAACTTTTTTTTTTCAATTACACGTGGTTTTATCGCTCAAATATACCAAGAAAAACAGGCATTTTGACTGCGAGCGGGGTTGCCACTCCACAGATATGACCTGTAAAGTGGCCTAGGTTTGGTCTCGATGATGATAGAAAGGTTCAACATTCCACAGCAGGTAGCAGACCCTCCATCAGCAAAAATACTGATTAACTGAACTTACTGTGTCAAAAAGTAAAAATACTGCAGCAACAAAATGAACACTATACAAAATACAATACAAAAGTTATCAAATAGTACATGTGTTCATATCGTACTATTATTAATTTTGTATTAATCCTAATATTGATCGAACATAAGGGACTGCCACTCCACAGAAAGACTTCAGTGGCTTCAGAGTCTTCTAGTTATTTGGACAAAGTGAGACTCGACTGAAAACAAGCTGTTCCAGTCCAAAGCAGTGGCCAGCGGAGGAATCTGGTCAGAGCTATAGAGAAACACACTACGACACACTACGACACTGACAGCGCTGGTGAGACAGGGACTTTAAGATGCATTAAGTCCATCTCTAACTGCTGTACAGCCTAAACACCGTTTGATCTGCACCTTCTACAGCAGAAATTATACGGTAAGAAACAAAACATTCCCAATTTGTGAGCAGAGCAACAGAGCTCGCGATCGAACGTCAAAACTGTTACCTGTCAAATGTGCCAAAAGTCCATAGGAATGCATTAGCAACAACAATATAAAAAAAAGTATGGGCAAAAGAGCTGTGAAATACCCAAATAAACTGCTGCAACACTACATGGGATGAATACTTTGAAAGTGCATTTAGTTACAGACAGACGTAACTAAATACATGTGCGGAAATTCGTGTTCTGAATACTCATTTAAAGTAACTGTAATCTGGTACAGTTTCACATTAACAGCTTCTTTTACCTTCAGTTCAGTGGAGATTGACAATTATCTAAATGATTCCATGCAACAACACAAGTACCTACTATACAAACATTGCAGCATCACTTTAAGCTGTCATTACATCACTTTATATGGCAAACACCCCGTCTATTTCTATGAATGAAGCCAGTTTCTTTCGACACAAACCATATCAGGGCTGGATCATGTGTGCACAGCAGAGATATGGCTCAAATAACGATGCACATGCGACTGTTTTTAGCCTCTCATCTCCTGTAAAGCTGGATCTGTATCGCAATGACAGGGCTAGCCACGCTTTTAAATCACAAAATGTATAAACCAATGAGGCTATGACATGATTAAACATTGGATTTTGTTGAGAAATGCGTACAAAAGCTGCCAGGTTCGAAAAACAAAGCTAATCTTTTGCTAAACTAACTGTTGGATGATGAGAATCCTGCGGCTAGCATGTTAGCTGTAGCTGAAAAACATTGGCATTATTACAAAAACGTTAGCGATAAAAAGGTAAACCACGAGATGTACTTTTAAACTTCAATGTGACACGTTTATAAACTTACAAAACGGCGCGTAGGACGGTGACAAACGCTTAAACTTCAGCGGTGGGATAAAACTAGAGCTTCACAAAAACAAAACAGACTAGATTTGCGGAAGTGTGTGTTCGCGGCGCAGCCAATCAGAGCGCGCCAAGCATCCGTCTCAACCAATCAACGCACGGCAGAGGCGGGGTTTACGGGAACGTCATTTATTATCGAACACCACGTTTTTAAAGCCCAGTTTCTTTCTTCTCTGTTTTTACTTTTTGAGTGGATATTTTATGGAGTTTGTGCGGCTCATTTGGATGCAAACTATAGCACCTATTCTGTTTTTGATCATTTATGTTAATGTTTAATTTGGTTTTCAATAAATTATGAATAAATCAATAATTGGCCCAATACACTAAAAAAGTGCGTTTTATGTGAGAGGTTAAGTTGTAATATTCTATTTATTTAATAACAGGCGATCATGTTGTTTATTGATTTGTTATTACTATGGTTCTATCAGGGAATACATGTATATATTATTGTTAATAATATATGCACTTTGTTTTTCCATGTAAGCTCCCTGGTTCTTGTAAATAGTTTTTTTCCCTTTCTATTCCTTCAATATACTAAAACGGGATGGGACTAAATGAGCATGGTATAGTTTTGACAAGCACTTTTTAGGGGCTTTGATTAATTATGTTTTATACAATTCTTGAACTGGAAAAAATGTGCCTGTAATCTGTTTTCTTCCTGAAATAAAATATTCATTAAAAAAAGAAAATTATCTTGTATTTACATATCTGGTTGGTCTTATTTTGATGACACACTTTAGGTTGTGGGTTATTCACATTTATTGTTCTTTGTAGTGAGGACTTCTGGTTTGTAAGTACAGTCAGATGTTCAGCATTAAGACTGATTTTCTGGAGGGTCTGGGGATTTGTTCTTCTCTAATAGTTGGGGTTTGGTTTGATGAAAACATATGGAGATAGTGCACATCCCTGTCTAGTGCCTGTGTGCAGTGTAAAAACAAAACTGTTTTTGTTTGATTATTTATGAAATAATCATAAAAATGACTTTGATTTGTGATTGCAGGTCATTGTAGCTCATGTATATATATACAGCCACATGTCTTCACTTTGCCAGTGCCCCACTCCCTCAGCCCTTCACACCTCTGCCTCAGCCCATCAGCCCACAGCTCCATGGACTGATCCACCTGGCTGACTGACACTTCATTACCTTTATTATTGTAATGCTGCCTTTTGTCTTGTGGGGCAACATAATGTCCCTCTCTCATGTGAGTTTTGCACCGCCCTCAAACGCTCCCGACTGGCTGCTGTGGTCCAATCAAAAGAGTGGAGATGGGTGAAGGGAGGAGCTTTTAACCAACTGCAGCAATGTTCAGAGACGGAGAAGGGGTAGTCACCGGACACAGAAGAAGCTGCTCTATATGCCAGGCCTGAAACATAACTATTGACTGATTAAAAGACTTGGAGAACTCTCTGCCTCTACTCCTGTAAGTATATCTTATCTGTTGTCCAGGTGGGGTCAAAGATGGTTAAAACCCTGTCAGTTTTTTCCGGAGGCAAACTGAAAACAAGAGTCCAGAAGAATTAAGCAAATTCTCAATTCAGTCTGTTTATTTTTGGCTCAAGCAGATACAGGCTTGATTCAAGTTGATTTTCCTCACCGTCTCTTGTTTTATCATGGCCAGTGTGGCTCTTATATACACAAAAGCCCAGAAACCTCTTACAAGATAGAAAAGCACCACGTGTCCCACGCTCTTAATAATTAACATGCTGTGTATAGACATGAACATGTTATCTGGGTTCACTGAAGACAAAGTAAACAAAACAGGTGTGCTTATCTGATCTTCTGATTACAAACATATATGTGGCTTTTCTGAGTACGTATGGCATTCCACGTTGGAGTCTCCACGCAGGCAAACAGGTCAAAGTATAATTGTCACATAGATTTATGTTACGACCCATGGCTTAAAGAGTCACCAAGAAGTTATAGATTGACATAAGACTTGTTTTTATTTTACAAAAATGCCATTTAATAGCTTGATGTACCGAAAATCTGAAAAAGGTCCTAAGTTAACCGCCTCTGGACCGGTCTTGTGTACTGGGGAAGGGAGAGAAGAAACACAAATTAGAGAGTGGTCCGCTGTTTTACCCTGGCAGTGACATCAGGTGTATCTGACAGTAAGACAAAAGGCCATTACAGTTACTTCTAACAATATTACATAAAAATTAAAACTTATTCATAGAAACTGACAACTTGCTTGTCGTACAAATACACGTCAAAACACAGTGTTTAGGTCATTTACTACATTAACATCTACTTTCCTTTGTTCTAATGCAGAACTACAGCACCCGAGAGAATGAAGTTCACATGTGACCAGTGTGGAAAGATGTGGCCTTTTGCTTCCAGTCTCAAAGTTCACTACAGAACTCACACAGGAGAGAAGCCATTTAAATGTGACCGGTGTGGAATGGAATTTCGACGGTCTGATCATCTGGATCGACACATGAGAGTCCACACGGGAGAAAGGCCATACAGCTGTGACCAGTGTGGGAAGGCATTTAAACAGTCTAGTGCACTAAAAGTACATATGAGAATCCACACAGGAGAAAGCCCGTACAGCTGTGACCAGTGTGGGAATGAATTTAGAGACTCGGGTACACTCAGAGCACATATGAGAATCCACACAGGAGAACGACCGTACAGCTGTGACCAGTGTGGGAATGAATTCAAACAGGCTTTTGCACTCAGAGCACATATGAGAATCCACACAGGAGAAAGCCCCTACAGCTGTGACCAGTGTGGGAGAGCATTTAAACGCGCTGATGCACTCAACATACATACGAGAATCCACACAGGAGAAAGCCCCTACAGCTGTGACCAGTGTGGGAAGGCATTTAAAAGTGCTGATGCACTTAAAGTACACATGAGAATCCACACAGGAGAAAGCCCGTACAGCTGTGACCAGTGTGGGAAGGCATTTAAAAGTGCTGATGCACTTAAAGTACACATGAGAATCCACACAGGAGAAAGGCCATACAGCTGTGACCAGTGTGGGAATGAATTCAAACAGGCTTTTGCACTCAGAGCACATATGAGAATCCACACAGGAGAAAGCCCCTACAGCTGTGACCAGTGTGGGAAGGCATTTAGAGATTCGGGTACACTCAAAGTACATATGAGAATCCACACGGGAGAACGACCATACATATGTGACCAGTGTGAGAAAGCTTTCTCTCATTCATCCAATCTGAATAGACACATGAGAATTCACAGTTGTTCTACACTGTATGAGTGTGGTCAGTGTGAAAAGGCTTTTAAAACATCGCAGCAACGCTCCAGTCACTACCGAACACACACAGGAGACAAACCATACGACTGTGAAGAGAGTGGGAAGGCTTTAAGATCTGTGAGGAACCGTCTGAACCAAGTTTCCAGACTGAAGAGAAAAGCAGCAGCTGTGACCAGTGTGGGAGGACCTGCTCATCTGAAAGTGCACTGTCTTGAACACACTAAAGGAGACAGAGCTGCTGAGGCTGGATCATGTGAGGCTAAAGTCAGACTCAAAAAGCTGGAGATCAGGCTTCAGAGACTCCAGACTGTGGAGTCGACCTCTGTGTAGAGTCAAAAAGTACAGACATTATGTTAAGATTAAGATTTTTTTCTGATGGCTTCAACACATATATTCAAGTTATATTATGTTATCTCACTGTTCATTTTAAAGGTACTGTAATGTTCACTCTTTATTATAATCATTATTTTCAACTATGTAAACTATGTAATCTGCACTAATGTTTGTTCTTGAGTCTTGCAGAAAATGTCTTTTGAAAGTGCAGGATCCCACGGGAAGAAGGTCACTGTGAAACCCTAAAACAGAAACATCATGGGAGGATGTTTGTGCGAAGGGGAAGAGTGACCTTCTAGAAATGCAATAACAGAATATATTTCTCTGTGAATTTCGTCATATGTTTTTGCATTTGTAACTAGGTGTCGTAACGGTGCGGATAGGACCAAAGGATGCAGACCAGAGCAGTTTTAACAGTGTTTATTTACAGCGGTGAAAATGCAGTCTTTAAACAGGTCACAAGAACAGGTACAGGAACCGGGGAGCGGGAGACGGGTCAGGCGGGTGCGGTGCAGGTAGAGGCGGGCAGGACAGGACCAGGACGGGGATAGAAGCAGGTGCGGTACCAGGGCGGGCGGAGCAGACGAAGACCAGAGCGGGGAGCGGGTGACAAACCAGAGACCAGGACCGGACAGGAGACGAGACGAGCAGGAGACGAGACGAGCAGGAGACGAGACGAGCAGGAGACGAGACGAGCCGGAGACGAGACGAGCAGGAGACGATACCGGGACTGGAACGTGACGGCAGGAGCTGGGCGAGTGGAGGCAGGAATCTGGAGGGTGCATAAATCCAAATGAGCATTTGCAGGAAAGTACCAAATAACAAAGCTTAGCTAGAAACATTCACGTTTTACACGCGGACGGTCTGGCACCGAGTGTAGACTGCCAAGCCTTCTTGTACTCAGCAGCAGGTGGTGGTGATTAGGCTGATGCACCCCAGGTGTGCACGGGAGGAGTCAGGCACTCCACCCAGCTCCAGACACACAGGTAGGGGAGGGGGAGAGAGCACGGGAGGACAGGGAAAACTGACATCATGACAGTACCCCCCCCCTAAGGTCCACCTCCTGGTGGACCCCCAGGCTTGTCAGGATGAGCGCGGTGGAAGTCTCTCACCATGTCGGGATCCAGAATGCGTGCCCTGGGCACCCAGGATCGCTCCTCCGGACCGTAACCCTCCCAATCGACGAGGTACTGGAGGCCCCTACCACGGCGACGAACGTCAATCAGGCGGCGGACGGTGAACGCCGGGTGGCCGTCAATGACTCGGGCGGGCGGTGGGGGATCGGCCGGAGGGCACAGGTCGCTGGTCCGGACTGGTTTAACCTGGGAGACGTGAAAGGTCGGATGAATCCGGAGAGACGGGGGTAACTGGAGGCGCACCGCCGATGGATTTATGATCCTCATGATCTTAAACGGTCCCAGGAATCGGGGGGACAGCTTACGGGAGTCCGTCTTCAGCGGGATCGTCTTGGCGGAGAGCCAAACCATCTGGCCAGGTTGGTATACGGGCGCCGGGACACGGTGGCGATCGGCCGTCGCCTTAGTGCGCGCTCCAGCCCGAAGAAGGGCCGCCCTGGCCTTCTTCCAGATCCGGCGACAGCGCTGGAGATGGCGCTGAACAGACGGGACGGCGAGGTCCCTCTCCTCCGTGGGGAAGAGAGGGGGTTGGTATCCCAGCGATGCCTCGAAGGGGGACATACCAGTGGCGGAACTCACGAGGGAGTTGTGAGCGTACTCTATCCAGGGCAGGTGAGTACTCCAGGTCGCGGGGTTGGCGGAGGCTGTGCACCGTAGAGCCGACTCCAGGTCTTGGTTGGCCCGCTCCGTCTGCCCATTAGATTGTGGGTGGAACCCGGACGTGAGGCTGACCGTGGCCCCCAAACTGTCGCAGAAAGACCGCCATACCTGAGAGGTGAATTGGGTCCCTCTGTCGGACACGATGTCCACCGGGATGCCGTGGAGTCGGAAGACATGACTGGTCAGCTGGTCGGCAGTTTCTTTGGCTGTGGGGAGCTTAGGCAGGGCAACGAAATGGGCGGCCTTGGAGAAGCGGTCCACAATGGTGAGAACCACCGTGTTCCCCTGGGAAGGGGGAAGGCCCGTCACGAAGTCCAAGGCGATGTGGGACCAAGGGCGACGAGGAACTGGGAGAGGATGCAAGAGACCAGAAGGGGGTGAGTGGGAGGCCTTGGCCCGAGCACATACCTGGCAGGCGGCGACATAAGCCCGGGTGTCTGTGTCCATCGTGGGCCACCAGAAGCGTCTCCTGAGGAGGGAGAGAGAGCGACCGGCACCAGGATGGCAGGCGAAACGGGAGGCATGGACCCACTGGAGCACCTGAGACCGGACAGAATCGGGAACAAACAGTTTATCTGGAGGGCCGTTACCTGGGTCGGGGTCGTTGGTCTGGGCCTCTCGGACGGTGTCCTCGATTTCCCAATGGACCGCGGCCACCACACACGAGGAGGGGATAATTGTTTCTGCGGTGACCGGGCTATCCTCCAGGGCGAACTGGCGGGAGAGGGCATCTGGTTTGACGTTCCGAGATCCGGGGCGGTAGGTGAGGAGAAAGTTGAAGCGGCTGAAGAAGAGGGACCAACGAGCTTGACGGGGATTGAGGCGCCTGGCGGACTGGATGTACTCCAAGTTTTTATGGTCGGTCCAGACGATGAATGGTTGCTCCGCCCCTTCGAGCCAGTGGCGCCACTCCTCCAAGGCCAGCTTTACGGCAAGGAGCTCCCGATCCCCCACGTCATAATTGACCTCGGCCGAGGACAATCGCCGGGAAAAGAAGGCGCAGGGACAGAGGCGGTTGTGGGGGTCGAACCTCTGCGAAAGCACGGCCCCCACTCCCGAGTCGGAGGCGTCGACCTCCACGATGAATTGCCGTGAAGGGTCGGGCTGGTGCAGGATGGGAGCGGAGGTAAATAGTCTCTTAAGCTTCTCGAAGGCTGTCTGCGCCTCAGGGGACCAGGCAAACTGCAAAGCAGGAGAGGTGAGTTTAGTTAAGGGCGAGATAACCCTACTAAAATCCCGGATGAAACGTCTATAAAAATTGGCAAAGCCGATAAATCTCTGGAGCTGTCTCCGGTTGGTAGGAATGGGCCACTCAGTGACAGCCTGGATCTTTTCAGGATCAGCTCTTACTTGGCCCCGCCCCACAATGAAGCCCAAAAAGCTGACCTCCTCTGCGTGAAACTCGCATTTCTCAGCTTTCACGAACAGTTTATTCTCGAGGAGGCGCTGGAGAACCTGGCGAACGTGCTGGTGATGCTCCTGGAGGGACCGCGAGAAAATCAAGATGTCATCCAAGTAAACAAAGATGAATCGGTTAAGGAAATCACGGAGCACATCATTGATGAGGGCTTGGAATACGGCAGGGGCGTTGGTGAGACCGAAGGGCATAACCAAGTATTCGAAATGTCCCAGGGGTGTCTTGAAGGCCGTCTTCCATTCGTCTCCCTCCCTGATGCGCACCAGGTGGTACGCATTCCGCAAATCCAACTTGGAAAAGATGGTCGCACCGTGGAGGGGCGTAAATGCCGAGTCCAGTAGGGGTAGCGGGTATTTATTCTTTACAGTTATATTGTTCAGACCCCGATAATCAATGCAAGGCCGCAGGGATTTGTCCTTCTTGGCCACAAAGAAGAACCCCGCTCCCACGGGTGAAGTGGACGGGCGGATGATTCCGGCAGCAAGGGACCCACGGATATAGTCCTCCATTGACTCGCGTTCAGGTTTAGACAGGTTATATAGCCTGCTAGATGGTAGTGGGGCACCCGGCAGGAGGTCAATGGCGCAGTCATATGGGCGGTGGGGCGGTAAAGAGAGGGCCTTGCTCTTGCTAAAAACCTCCCCCAGGTCGTGATATTCAGCAGGCACCGAGGACAGATTGGGGGTGTCTGGGGACGGATCGGCGACAGGAACGGACCTCCCGGCCGGAGGGAGGGCGGACCGAAGGCACTTGGCGTGGCAATCGGGACTCCAGCCCGAAACTCCGCCCCTGGCCCAATCGAAAACAGGGTTGTGGGCGCGTAGCCAGGGGTAACCAAGGACCAGAGGAGAAGCGGAGGAGGACAGGACATGAAACTGACGGTTCTCTTGGTGGTTGCCGGACAGAATCACGGTGACAGGTTCTGTGATGTGGGTGATGTGCCCCAGAAAACGTCCATTGAGCCCCTGGGCATTTAAGGGGCGTTCGAGGGGCTCCAGGTAGACCCCGAGCTGCTCCGCGACTTGGGCATCAATAAAGTCCTTCTCAGCCCCGGAGTCGATAAGGGCGGAAACGCATAAAGTCTCTGTGCGAACGCACAGGGTGGCGCTGAGCCGCAGTCTATTAGTAGAGTCCAGGATGTGTTGCTCGCCCACCAGTACTCCCAGCGCTACTGGTGGGCCCCCCCTTTTGGCCGAACTGGGCAAGTGACCACATAATGTCCGCGCTCACCGCAGTAGAGGCAAGCCCCGGCCAGGCGACGCCTCCGTTGACGCTCCTCGGCCGACACAAGGGTCCTGTCGAGTTGCATGGGCTCATCTGGCGGGGGCGGGGCAGCGCGTGGCTCCGGCGGGACCGGTGACCGGCGTCTCTCTCGGCGACGAGCCCGTAGCCGGTTGTCAATACGGTGAGTGAGGGAGATGAGGCTCCGCAGGTCGGGGGGTTCGTCCCGGGAAACCAATTCATCTTTCAAAGTCTCGTTCAGGCCCCGCACAAACACAGCCCGCAGCGCGCTGTCCGTCCAGTCCAGCTCCGCCGCATGTGTCCAGAATTCAATGGAATAATCCGCTACCGTCCTGGAGCCCTGGCTGAGAGTCAATAACCGGGAGGCAGCATTGTCCTGGTAGTGCGGGTGGTCAAACACCAGCTTAAACGTGGACACAAATTCATTAAAATCCAGGCTATCCACAGACGTCTTCATTAGGCGCGCCTCTGCCCACTGGAGAGCTCTGCCCCGGAGTAATCCACATATATACCGGATCTTGGTGGCCCCCGAGCTGAAACGAGAAGGGCATTGCTGGAACATGAACTCGCACTGGAACAGGAATCCGCGACAGAGGTGAGGTTGTCCAGCATACGGCTCCGGATCCGTGCCTCTCGGCTCCGGGAGGCGTGGCGGCGCTCCAGCTGCAGCAGGCGGGGTGACGAGGAGCGCGGCCACCTGGTGGTTAAGCTGTGCCACCTGCTGGGACAATGTCTGATTTAGCTCCAATAGAGTTCGAATGGATTGTTCATGCTGACCCAGCACCGCCTCGGGGTGAGAGTGCGTGAGGCGGCGCGTCTGGTCCGGGTCTGAGCCTGCTTGGTCCATAGTGGCCAGACCGTTCTGTCGTAACGGTGCGGATAGGACCAAAGGATGCAGACCAGAGCAGTTTTAACAGTGTTTATTTACAGCGGTGAAAATGCAGTCTTTAAACAGGTCACAAGAACAGGTACAGGAACCGGGGAGCGGGAGACGGGTCAGGCGGGTGCGGTGCAGGTAGAGGCGGGCAGGACAGGACCAGGACGGGGATAGAAGCAGGTGCGGTACCAGGGCGGGCGGAGCAGACGAAGACCAGAGCGGGGAGCGGGTGACAAACCAGAGACCAGGACCGGACAGGAGACGAGACGAGCAGGAGACGAGACGAGCAGGAGACGAGACGAGCAGGAGACGAGACGAGCCGGAGACGAGACGAGCAGGAGACGATACCGGGACTGGAACGTGACGGCAGGAGCTGGGCGAGTGGAGGCAGGAATCTGGAGGGTGCATAAATCCAAATGAGCATTTGCAGGAAAGTACCAAATAACAAAGCTTAGCTAGAAACATTCACGTTTTACACGCGGACGGTCTGGCACCGAGTGTAGACTGCCAAGCCTTCTTGTACTCAGCAGCAGGTGGTGGTGATTAGGCTGATGCACCCCAGGTGTGCACGGGAGGAGTCAGGCACTCCACCCAGCTCCAGACACACAGGTAGGGGAGGGGGAGAGAGCACGGGAGGACAGGGAAAACTGACATCATGACACTAGGGTCCCTAAGTTAATAAAGGGAGGAGAAAAATGGTGGGGGCCTTCAGAAGGAGGGTGCGAGGTGATTCTGTAACTGAAGGTTTTTGCCTCCCCGCTCTTTCTCCTCAATATTGAGACAAAATAATCTTTCTTGTCTTCTCTTCTCTTTTGAACTGTAATATAGGTTAAAAAGGTGAACCTATCATTTTCAAACAAAGCTTTTTTTTTATCCCAAATTTTTCAGCTGGAATTTACTTTGTCCATCTTATTTTTTCATTTTTCTTTTTTCTTTCTTTTTTTTTTTTTTTTAACCTTTGTTTATCCTTTCATTTCTGGTTCACAGAAACACTCTTATGAGTTACCCCACAACAAAGTTTATTCTTCATGGATGCTGTGATGACAATATTAAAAGTAAAAGAAAGAAAATGAGAAAATAAAGTCTACATTTTATTTTAGACCAATTGTTTGTCATGTGTTACATATGAATTAAGGAACTTTAGAAATGCCACAAATACATACACACAAAAGGCTGAAACAGTGTGAGCTTTTCTTACATAAACATTTGTAATTAAGTTGTTGATTATTGGTTGTCAATCAATCAAACACTTCCAAATTATGCAATACAAAACATTCTGTTTTCATGGGATTTGTCTGAGTGCCTTCAGATGAATAATCAATAGGCTTAATAATTACTTATTTAAATTATTTCATCACCTCTGATCAACAATAATTTGCCTTTTTCATAAATTCTTATTCCTTTCTGGGGATTTATATTTAGGCCACCGTACACTTAAAGATATTCTCTTATGAGTTATTCCCACCAAGGGGAAAAAATCAAGTTCTAAAAAATCTAACCAGGACCAATGAAGTGATTGGTATTTGTAGCGTAGTTAGTAGTTGTATTATGGTTTTCTGCTTCTGAAGAGTGCAGACACAGACCTTCTTTGCTCCTGCTGCTTCCTTCTTTACTTTTCTTTTTAATCATTTTTCCTCTTCTAGTACTGGTAGATTTGTTTAGTTATGATTTTCTTTTAAGTAAACCAAGACTTTCAAACCATTTTTACATTTTTAACTAAGTTTCTGACGTACCAGTGACATGTTGGGGGGAAGAAACCAAAGGAATTATTTCTCCAAACGCTATTGGAACTATCAACAACAAATGAATGAGTTACGAGCACAGATGTTTGTTTTAGAATCTGAAAAAGGACTTCACTGAACTTCAGATTTGAATCTGAAACACGAGTAAACAAAAAGGGTGGATTTGTGTGCGCCTTTCTTCGAGAAAATTTGGTCACTCACAGGTTGTCATTTGGGGTGTTTTCATCTTTTGAGTTTGTTTCCTTTAAAATGCAGCTAAAACAATCCCCCTCCATACTCTACTTAGTCATATACAAACCTCCCCAGCACTGTCTGAGTTTTACTGATGATTTTACTGAGATCTGTCAGTCGTATGCACAGACTTTGATGTTTTAGTCATTACAGGTGATTTTAATGTACGTTTGGATAATGTGTTTGACAGAAACACTAAAGAGCTCAGTTCTGTCCTTGAAACCTTTGGTCTGACTCAGCATGTCAGCGAGCCCACCCACAACAGAGGACACACTCTGGACCTGCTCATTACAAAAGGAGTAAATATTTCAAATGTCATTGTGGTGGATGTTGCTCTGTCTGATCATTTCTGTGTCTTTTTTGACCTGTCTGTTATTCCCAAACCAGCGGCTGGTCCTGTAGTTGTTCAAAGGAGACACATGCAGTGAGGCAAATAAGTATTTGAACACCCTGTGATTTTGAATGTATTCCCACTTAGAAATCATGGAGGGGTCTGAAATTTTCATATCAGGTGCATGTCCACTAACAATCTAAAAAAAAATAAATCTGGAAATCACACTCTAAGATTATTTTTTTAATTTTTATTTTTTTCTTTTTTTTTCTTTTGTATGTTACTGCTGCAAATAAGTATTTGAACACCTGAGAAAATCAATGTTAATATTTGGTACAATAGCCTTTGTTTGCATTTACAGAGGTCAAACGTTTCCTGTAGTTTTCACCAGGTTTGCACACACAGCAGGAGGGATTTTGGCCACTCCTCCGCACAGATCTTCTCTAGATCAGACAGGTTTCTGGGATGTCGCTGAGAAACAGAGTTTGAGCTCCCTCCAAAGATTTTCTATTGGGTTTAGGTCTGGAGACTGACTAGGCCACTCCAGACTCTTGATATGCTTCTTATGGAGCTGCTCCTTGGTTATCCTGGCTGTGTGCTTCAGGTGATTGTCATGTTGGAAGACCCAGCCACGACCCATCTTCAATGCTCTAACTGAGGGAAGGAGATTGTTCCCCAAAATCTCGCAATACATGGCCCCGGTCATCCTCTCCTTAATACAGTGCAGTCGTCCTGTCCCATGTGCAGAAAAACACCCCCAAAGCATAATGTTTCCACCCCCATGCTTCACAGTAGGGATGGTGTTCTTTTGATGGTAATCATAATTCTTCATCCTCTAAACACGGCGAGTGGAATTGAGACCAAAAAGTTCTCTTTTGGTCTCATCTGACCACATGACTTTCTCCCATGACTCCTCTGAATCATCCAAATGGTCATTGGCTTAACACGGGCCTGGACATGTGCTGGTTTAAGCAGGGGAACCTTCTGTGCCGTGCATGATTTTAAACCATGACGTCTTAGTGTATTACTCACAGTAACCTTGGAAACGGTGGTCTCAGCTCTTTTCAGGTCATTGAGCAGCTCCTCCCGTGTAGTTCTGGGTTGACTCCGCACCTTTCTTAGGATCATTGAGACCCCACGAGGTGAGATCTTGCATGGAGCCCCAGTCTGAGAGAGATTGGCAGTCATGTTTAGCTTCTTCCATTTTCTAATAATTGCTCCAACAGTGGATCTTTTTCACCAAGCTGCTTGGCAATTGCCCCGTAGCCCTTTCCAGCCTTGTGGAGGTTTACAGTTTTGTCTCTTGTGCATTTTGACAGTTCTTTATGCAGCTAACACCTCAAACAGAGGCTTCTAATTTAGAATAATAAGTGGAATGGAGGTGGACTTTTTGAAGGTGGACTAACAGACTAACAGATTCAGACTTGAACTTTAACAGCCACATCAAATCAATAACAGCTGCAGCTTTTTACCACCTAAAACATTGCAAAAATCAAAGGTAAACTGTCAAAACCAGACTTGGAGAGACTTATCCTGCATTTGTGTCCAGTAGGTTAGACGACTGTAACGTCCTGCTCACTGGCCTCTCCAAATGAGCTTTAAGACAGAACAGAACATCCAGAACACTGCTGCTCGGGTCTAGACTAGAACCAGGAAGTACTTCACACATGGGTCCTGTGCTCAGGTCTAGAACCAGGAAGTACTTCACACATGTGTCCTGTGCTCAGGTCTACAACCAGGAAGTACTTCACACATGTGTCCTGTGCTCAGGTCTACAACCAGGAAGTACTTCACACATGTGTCCTGAGGTGTCGTGAGGACGTCTGGTTTGTAAGTACAATTCATTTCTATTCCAACTCGACCTGACCCTAGAAATTTAAACAAAGGCACATTCATTGACGTGATCTTAACAAACAAACCCCATGATTATAAGACAAATGGTGTTTTTCCACTTGATTTTAGTGACCGTTGTCCATTTGGATGTATTTGGAATACAAAAGTGAAAAAGACACATGCATAAAAATGAGAGGATCCTATAGACATTTCAGTGAGCAGGACTTTATCTCTGATCTGTGTTAGAGTGATATCGAGCTAATGTCACCATTCCATGGCCCTGATATGGCCTTAAAGTTTAGTTTTCTTTTTTATATATATACATTGAATGAAATTGTTGACCGCCCAAAAGAAAAACAAAAAATAAATGCAACAATCTTTGGTTCAGCTCAGAAATTGCAAGTTTAATTAGAGAAAGAAATGCTGCCTGGAAACCTGCACACACAACTAGAGCAGATTTGGGCATTTTTCTGCAAAAAGAGAAATAAATGTTTATCAGCAGTTTCCAGCAAAGTCCTGGAGGACAGTCAGATCACTCTCAGAACCTAATATTCATACATTACCAAACCAATATTTTATGAGATTCAGCTGTTGTAGTTTCTAAAGAGGAAATACGTGATGCTTTTAATAGGCACTTTATCTCTGCATGTGACATTTTGGATAATAATGGTGATCCTTTTGATCTTGATTATGTTGAATCTGAACCTCGTCCATAGACCCAAAGAAGTCCACGGGAGCTGACGACTTTGACCCAAAACTTCTATTACCGACTGCCCCATATTTAATTCAACCTTTTTTACATATTTTTAATTGATGGACTCAAATGGCAGTTAAAACAGAATAATGGAAAACTGCATGTTTAGCCTTTAAATTAAAAGGTGGGACAACTAAAAATGTATATCATTTCCGGCCAATATCCAAATAACTTGCAAAAGTTTTAGAAAACTTAGTTGCAAATCAAGTTATAGTTTATTTAAACAAATGCTCCATTTTGAATCTTATCAGTGGGGTTTCAAAAAAGGGCATAGTCCTGTTACTGCACCACAAAAGTTTTAAATGACATGACCCAGCCTATAAAATCTGATATATGATTAAACACATTTTCCTCTCGTTCTCGCTTTTACTGCCTGGAAGCTCCGTTACTATAGCAACCCGAACACTCGCGATACTTCGCGGTATCCCCATGCGGAAGTGTGACGTCAGTGCAGGAAACAAACAGCAGATGCACCGGTGTGTAGATGGAGGAATGTTAGCGCGGAGAACGGCTGTAAGTAGATAACTCCTCAAACCTTTCATGTTTTATATGTCTATATCTGAGTTTTGTGTCCCTCAACCTGCAGATCCCACTGTGACCGCGTCGTGTTACGGCTTTAATCAAAGGAACTGGTGAGTGTTGTAGCTAATGCTAAGCGGCGCTAACGTTACTTTTTAGTGTTTTGGCGCACACTGCCTCCGTTTTCATTGTGCGTGTCGGTGATTTAAACATTTAAAGTGTTGGCTAATAATCACCTGAAGTACTGTCTCTCTTTCCTCTGAGCCAAACCAGATCTTCTTAGCCCAAAATGATGTTTTGCTTGACACACGTGTTACATGTACTTAAGGAGTAGTGGCAGAGAGTTCTGGAAGTCCTTTAACCAATCAGTCAAAGTTATGGGACAAAGCCTGACATATAGAGCAGCTTCATCTGTGTCCAGTCACTGCCTCTTCTCTGTCTCTGAACATTGTTGCAGCTGGTTAAAAGCCCCTCCACCCATCTCTTCTCTTTTGACTGGACCAAGCCAATCGGAGCATTTGAGGGTGTTGTAAAACTCACATGAGAGACGGACATTATGCTGTGGCACAAAACAAAGGGCGTAATCAGGGTAATTAAAGCCGCACGCGGCGATAAAGGCCTTCGCCGCCCCTCGGGACTGTGGGATACACGCCACTGCGAAGACCCTGCCTCTCGTCCCCGTTTACATTGCCCCTCTTTCCCAAAACAGCGTCTATATCAGTGGTTCTTAACCTTGTTGGAGACACTGAACCCCACCAGTTTCATATACACATTCACCGAACCCTTGATTGTTGAAAAAACTTTTTTTTTTTCAAATTCAAGACATATGTATGTTTTACTGGTGCACAGAATGAATCGTGCATTAACATAACTGTGTTCAAAGAATAAAACCAATACAATGCATGAACTCACAACAAATTACATACATACCTTTTCACAAAGACATGACCTTTTTTAATACTACCACACTGAAATTATTTAAATTTTTAACCTTATGTATTTCAATAATGAACTTATTGTATTTTTGCTATTTATTATTTTGTAACATTTTCACACACACCCATCATCTAATTTCCATCAGGCTAGAATAATAATGAATATTTACTGCAAATCAGTGACTTCTGCTGTTGAATTTGAGAGACCAGGTCAGAAACCTGTGGCTTCACCTTGACAAGTGCCACTCTCAAGTCATTTTCACAGTAAAGTCTGTTCCTTTTCTTAGTTTTTATGTCGTTTTATGTTTTTATGCCGTTCAAACGGCTCATTTAAGTTGGGCAGGTACTTCGATAGACACATCAAAGGTGCATTTGTTGAATTGGGCCAACATCTGAAGACGCTCGCAGACCGCTAATCATATGAGTCGGGTGTGTGTCTTGACCTCCGCCGAACCCCTGAGACTGACTCACCGAACCCCTAGGGTTCGATCGAACCCAGGTTATGAACCACTGGTCTATATCATACTACTCCACTCATTACAATGAGCGTATATCTCACATTGTCACGTCTGCCGGGTTGGAGATACAGCTCTGTCCTTATTGGGTTTTTTGTTCAGTATGATGTGTGGAATATGTGTACCAAATTTCAATGATCTATGACAAACACATTTTTTCCATCCCAGTGTGCTGTGGAGCAATTTAATGTGTCAGCTGTGTAAATTGTGTATCACTGCGTTCAGATCATCCTGTATCATCAGGTAAAATTTTGCAAAGACTGGGTTCCGCTCACAATGGCCGACTTCCTGTAGCATTTAGGGAAGAGACATAATATAATTTTTGACTTGTCTTGACATGGGCTCTGCTTGTACCAAATTTGATTTGTCTACAATGTCTATGTTGTGCCTCCCTAGTCATCCAGGTCTGATCCATCATAAAAGCAAACGTTAAATCTGTCAACTGGACAAAAAATTGTAGAAGTGAAGAGGTTTCACTGCTCATCCAAGCCGCTTCTTCAGTTCTGGTCAGATTGCTGGTGGACACTTCTTTATATCGATCTGAAGGGAGGAGCCAACTACATTGAAACTGTAAACAGCTGTTGTTTACAGTTTCAGTCTTATTGGGCCCTCATTCAGCCTTAGTGGGTCTACTGGCTAGCTCTATTGTTCTCATTATTTTCTTTGTTTGCTTTGGGTCTGAGGATGGAGTTGTATAATGGGGCACAGGTGAACTCTTCTTTGAACAGGGGCATGAGACGTCACAATAAAGGTTTGTCATTGCTGTAATGGATTTAGATTTTTGAGCTGGCGCTATTGAGTCATTTTGAAGCGTTCATGATGCTTCATTGGCTTTTTCCAAACAAAACTCTGTGAAAGAGAAATATTTTCTTGAAATTTCCTAATTTTGTTGAAAATTCAACATGACTAAACCCAAAGTTATATTCAAAATGTAATTGATATTCTTTAATCACACATGTGTTTAGTGTGTTTTGGCCAAATTTGAAGTGTTAGTGATGAAATTTGTGCGAGGACATGTCCTAAATGTGAGGTTGTCTGCTTTTGTCATTCCCAGGTTTGATCCAGTATGGCTGACTTCCTGTACGATTTAGGGCGGGGCCATAATATAATTTTTGTCATGTCCTGACATGTTCTATTTTTTGATGCAAGTGTCTGATTTTTGTCGATTTCCTTTCTAATTTGGGCTCCCACTGGCCTCATGAAAATCAAAGTGTGAGGTGGCGCTACTGAGTCGTCTTTCATTATTTACATAAAACTACAGCTGAAAAGATTGCAATAAAAAATAATTCTTAAACATTTTTTATCATTATTATAACTATACTTTTTGACTGTACACATAGTTCAGCTCCAGTCTGGAGTCTCTGAAGCCTGATCTCCAGCTTTTTGAGTCTGACTTTGGGCTCACATGATGTGGCCTCAGCAGCTCTGTCTTCAGTCTGCAAAATGTAGACATGTTTCAGACGGTTCCTCACAGAAAAGCCTTCAGTCGTATGGTTTCTCTCCTGTTTGCATTCGGAAAAGGAGAGTTGCTGTGATGTAAAAGCCTTTTCACACTGGTCACACTCATAGTCGGTGCCAGGGGTGAATTCTCATGTGTTGATTCAGAAAACACTTTCTCACACTGGACACGTGTAAATTTTCCCCAGTGTGGATTTTCATATGTCGATGGAGGTCACTAGATTGTTTAAATTCCTTCCCACACTGATTACAGCTGTGACATTTCTCCTGTGTAAATTCTGTAGTGTACTTTGAGTGCTGAAGCCTTGGCCCACGTCTGTCCACACTGGTCACATGTGAACTTCATCCTGTAGCTCTGCATTAGAACAAAGTAAAGTAGATATCAATGAAGTAAATGACCTAAACACTGTGTGTTTCGATGTGGCTGTGTACTACAAGCAAACTATGTTGAATGAATCAGTTAGTGTTCCATTTTCATAGCATCATTTTGTTCTCTCAGTAGCTGTGACTACCCCTGGCTTTACCCTTACACCAGGATTGGCATTTGTAACATAGTTAGTAATTATACTTTTAGGAAAGGGGTTATTAAAATTGTCCATATAAAAAGCATATTCTGTATTTAAATGTCTGGTTGGTCTTATTTTGATGACACACTTTAGGTTGTGGGTTATTCACATTTATTGTTCTTTGTAGTGAGGACTTCTGGTTTGTAAGTACAGTCAGATGTTCAGCATTAGGTCTGATTTTCTGGAGGGTCTGGGGATTTGTTCTTCTCTAACAGTTGTGGTTTGGTTTGATGAAAACATATGGGGACAGTGGACATCCCTGTCTAGTGCCTGTGTGCAGTGTAAAGACCTGTGAAATAATCATAAACATGACTTGGTGATTGCAGGTCATTGTAGCTCATGTAAATATTTGATTTTTAGCCTCAGGAGGCTGTAGTGAGTCAGTGATGTAAACCTGCTTTTTTAACCCATCCCCCTCTCCTCCCCCACACAGCCACATGTCTTCACTTTGCCAGTGCCCCACTCCCTCAGCCCTTCACACCTCTGCCTCAGCCCATCAGCCCACAGCTCCATGGACTGATCCACCTGGCTGACTGACACTTCATTACCTTTATTATTGTAATGCTGCCTTTTGTCTTGTGGGGCAGCATAATGTCCCTCTCTCATGTGAGTTTTGCACCGCCCTCAAACGCTCCCGACTGGCTGCTGTGGTCCAGTCAAAAGAGTGGAGATGGGTGGAGGGAGGAGCTTTTAACCAACTGCAGCAATGTTCAGAGACAGAGAAGGGGTAGTCACTGGACACAGAAGAAGCTGCTCTATATGCCAGGCCTAAAACATAACTTTTGACTGATTGGTTAAAGGACTTGGAGAACTCTGCCACTACTCCTGTAAGTATATCTTATCTGTTGTCCAGGTGGGGTCAAAGATGGTTAAATTCCCTTGCAAATGTTACCTCAATTTATCTTTTGCTACTGTTTACGACCCATGGCTTAAAGAGGCACCACGAATGTAGAGATTGTCATAAGACTTGTTTTTATTTTAAAAATATGTCATTTAATAGGTTGATGTAAAGAAAATATGCTAAAGGTGCTAGGTTCACCACCTCTGGGCCAATCTGGTGTCCTGGGGAAGAGAGAGAAGAAAGATAAATTAGTGAGTGGTCCACTTTTACCCTGGCAGGGACATCAGGTGTCCATGACAGTCAGACAAGGGGCCATTACAGCTACTGGCAACAATATTACATAAAAATTAAAACTTATTCATGCGAACTGACAATTTGCTTGTCGTAGAAAGCCACATCAAAATACAGTGTTTAGGTAATTTACTACATTAACATCAACTTTCCTTTGTTCTAATGCAGAACTACAGCACCCGAGAGAATGAAGTTCACATGTGACCAGTGTGGAAAGATGTGGCCATCTGCTTCCAGACTCAAAGTTCACTACAGAACTCACACAGGAGAGAAGCCATTTAAATGTGACCAGTGTGGGAAGGAATTTCAACATTCTAGTAACCTGGATCGACACATGAGAATCCACACAGGAGAAAGGCCATACAGCTGTGACCAGTGTGGGAAGGCGTTTCAACAGTCTAGTGCACTCAAAGCACACATGAGAATCCACACAGGAGATAGGCCATACAGCTGTGACCAGTGTGGGAAGGCGTTTAAACAGTCTAGTGCACTCAAAGCACACATGAGAATCCACACGGGAGTAAGGCCATACAGCTGTGACCAGTGTGGGAAGGAATTTAAAGAATCAGGTTCACTCAAAGTACATATGAGAATCCACACGGGAGAAAGGCCATACAGCTGTGACCAGTGTGGGAAGGAATTTAAAGAATCAGGTTCACTCAAAGCACATATGAGAATCCACACGGGAGAAAGCCCCTTCAGCTGTGACCAGTGTGGGAAAGCATTTAAACGAGCTGATGCACTCCAAATACATATGAGAATGCACACAGGAGAAAGGCCATACACATGCGACCAGTGTGGAAAGGCATTTAAATACTCGGGTTCACTCAAATTACATATGAATATCCACACGGGAGAAAGGCCATACAGCTGTGACCAGTGTGGGAATGAATTTAAAGAGGTTGGTGCACTCAAAGTACATATGAGAATCCACACGGGAGAAAGGCCATACACATGTGACCAGTGTGGGAAGGCTTTTAAACACTCGGGTTCACTCAAAGTACATATGAGAATCCACACAGGAGAAAGGCCATACACATGTGACCAGTGTGGGAAGCAATTTAAATATTCTAATGTCCTCCATCAACATATGAGAATCCACACAGGAGAACGACCGTACAGCTGTGACCAGTGTGAGAAAGCCTTCTCTATTTCATCCAATCTGAATAAACACATGAGAATTCACAATTGTTTTAGACTGTATGAGTGTGGTCAGTGTGAAAAGGCTTTTAAAACATCGCAGCAACGCTCCAGTCACTACCGAACACACACAGGAGACAAACCATACGACTGTGAAGAGAGTGGGAAGGCTTTAAGATCTGTGAGGAACCGTCTGAACCAAGTTTCCAGACTGAAGAGAAAAGCAGCAGCTGTGACCAGTGTGGGAGGACCTGCTCATCTGAAAGTGCACTGTCTTGAACACACTAAAGGAGACAGAGCTGCTGAGGTTGGATCATGTGAGGCTAAAGTCAGACTCAAAAAGCTGGAGATCAGGCTTCAGAGACTCCAGACTGTGGAGTCGACCTCAGTGTAGAGTCAAAAAGTACAAACATTATGTTAAGATTAACATTTTTTCAAACAAAGCTTTTTTTTTATTACAAACTTTTCAGCTGGAATTTACTTTGTCCATCTTATTTTTTCATTATTTTTATTGGTGGTGTTTTGGTTTTTTTTGTATTTGTTTAACCTTTCATTTTTACTCTTGTGTGTTACCCCATAACAAAGTTTATTCTTCATGGATGTTGTGATGACAATATTAAAAGTAAAATAAAGAAAATGAAAAAAAAAATCTACCTTTTATTTTAACCAATTGCTTGTCATGTCTTATGTCTTACATATGTATCAAGGAACTTTAGAAATGCCACAAATACATACACACAAAGGGCTGAAACAGTGTGAGCTTTTCTTACATAAACATTTGTAATTAAGTTGTTGATTATTGTTTGTCAATCAATCAAACACTTCTAACTTATGCAGTACAAAACATTCTGTTTTCATGGGATTTGTCTGAGTGCTTTCAGATGAATAATCAATAGGCTGATGTAGAACAAGAGAAAGGTATTTTTCTGACATACTGGGAGTTGTAGTAACAACTCTTGTGTCCTGTTTTCAACAGTAAACAGATTAACAAACCCCCCAGCTCCGCTGCCGTTAGAACTAATTTCCACATCTAAGTGCAATGAGTTTGCAGTATTCCTTAATGACAAGGTTCAGGGCATTAAAAATGCCATCAATTCCACGACTGAAATAACAACCCAGCACCACCTAGACACTTAGAGCGGACTCACTTTGCACCTGAAACTGACAAAACTGTCCAACAGATCGTCACCAGTCTGAGTTCATCTACATGCTGCCTCGATGTGTTACCCACTAAATTTCTAAAGTCTGTGCTCAACAGTTTGTTGTCACCACTCACTTACATAGTTAAAACTGCAGTTATCAAGCCTCTCTTAAAGAAGAGGGGTGTTGATGCGACGATACTGAACAAATATCAACCGATCTCAAATCTGCCGTTTTTAGACTAAGTCCTTGAAAAAGTGCTTATCAACAGCTTATTAAATTTATCCAAATAAACAACTCCTTTGATGTTTTCCAGTCAGCCTAAATTGTTCATGATCATGTACTGCAATGTATTCCTTTCATTTTAGGAAAGTAACTGCATTTTGAATACCACTAAAACGAAGAGTAGCAGTCCATGTATCTGTTACTTTCCAACACTGAATACTGGCAAATACATTTTTCACTCTACAGTTGTCGCTCACTATATCACGGTTCACCTTCCTGTGTCCTGATTGGCTAAGGGACTGTAGACCATTGTTTCCTGTACAGCACTGAATGTGTTCAGTCAAATTTACATAAATGTTATTATACAAAAAAGATTTTTTTTCGAGCTTCAGTCATTTTATAATGTTGTTAACTCCTCAAAAACAGACCTGGAGTTGTGTTTTGTTTTGTTCACAGGTTTGTGTTAGTTTATTATTAGTCTACATCTCCAAAGCTCAAAATGCTCTGTTCCACCTTGTGATGTCATGAAGCGGTAGTTTTCACATTAACAGCTCCTTTTACCTTCAGTTCAGTGGAGATTGACAATTTTGTAAATTATTCTATTGAAGGTGTGTAGAGTTTCAAAGTACTTCCTGTGTTACCACATGATGACATCACAAGGTGGGACAGAGTGTTTTCAGTTTGAGAGAAGAACTCAGCCTAAATATGCAGGGTTTGTGTTAAACATGTGTGAATGAAACAAAATATTTTCTGTCACGATCCGCATGATTCCTGCCCCATGTTTTGCCTCCTGTCCTGCTTTTCCCCTCCCTCACCTGCCGGAGCTGGGCTGAGCTCCTGGCTCCTCCCACACACACCTGCAGCTCATCAGCGCAATCACCACCACCTGCCGTGGATAAGAGGAGCCAGGACTAGACACTGCGGCCGTGTCCCAATTCGCCAAATGCACCTTTTGAAGGTTCCGGTCGAGAATCTGCCCTCCTCAGTGTAGCCGCCATCTTGCTGAAGTGGGACAGGCCTACACCACGGACCGCACTTCCACCGCTGTCTTTGAGCGTACGATACGTACATTACGTACGTTATTTTTAATTATTTATTATTTAATAGAAGAAAAGTCAAGATGTCGTCGTCACAGCCGTTTCTTTCTGTTTAGATTGAATATCAATAGGCAAATATAACGTTTGAGGTGATTTTTTTACTCAATTGTAGCTACTTCATAACTTTAACAAAATATACCATGTGAAAACGTAATAACAGAGACAGAGGTAACAATATAATTTTTACATTCATAGTCTATAAACCAGAGAACACTGATTAGTTGTACATATAGTGGGATATTGCAGTTTAATAGTTCGGTATTTTGTCCAGTGGCTACACCACTTTAATAACAGTAGAGGGCACTGTTTCCCTCCTATGCCGTGCCAGTTCTTTTCATCTGATTATTATAATAATATTCCATTAAGAGCCACTAGATGGCGTCTCAATATCACTTTACTTAAAAACTTAGATTATTGTGATTACATAAGAATACAAATTAAACAATTTTTATTTTTTAATTCAGCCCCTGAAGTTGACCCACGGACATTATGGTATGCTCTTAAGGGTTGCATTCGTAATGCCACGATTTCTTACTCATCATATATTAATAAGATAAAGTTAGAAAAAATTAAACGATATGAGCACATTTTACAAGTATTAGAACAAAAACAACATCGAGTGGGATTCTCTGATAACAGAGCAGAAATTATTGAGGTGGTTAAATCAAAGTTATACACACTTCTTCGAGCTAGAGCTGAATTTGACATTCATAGAGCTAGACAAAACCATTATTTTAACGGTACCAGAAATAATTCACTTCTTGCCATGAAATTGAATAAATCCATAAAACACAGTAATATAACCACTATTAAAGCAAACAATGAAACATTAACAAATCCTAAAGATATAAATAATGAGTTTTACTCTTTTTATCAAACACTATATGCATCCACAATTGAGTTAAATAAAGCAGGATGTAAAAAATTTCTACATGACTTAAGATTAACTTCATTATCACAAGAAGAAAGTACAAATCTTAATATTAAAATTTCATTGAATGAGCTTCATGCTGCTCTAAATAGCATGAAACAAGGTAAATCTCCAGGTTGGGATGGTATCCCTCCAGAATTTTATCTTACATTTTGGAATGATTTAGGACTTTTGTTCTTAAAAATGATTTGGACCTCAATTGAGAAAGGTTCCTTCATTAATGATGCGAATCAAGCAATAATTACTCTTTTACCTAAACCAAATAAAGATCAAACTCTATGTAGTAATTATAGGCCTTTATCACTTCTCAATACTGATGTTAAAGTTTATGCCCGAATCCTGGCTCATCGCATTGATCCATATATGTCAAAATTGATTAATTGTGACCAAACTGGTTTTATCAAAAATCGATTGGCATCTGATAACATAAGACGATTACTTCATATTATCCACGCCGCCACTGAAATCCCATCTGACTGTGTTATTTTATCTCTTGATGCTGAAAAAGCTTTTGATCAGCTTGAATGGGAGTATCTCTGGATGGTTATGGATCATTTTAAATTAGGACATACTTTCATCAATATGGTAAAATTACTATACACGGATCCTTCAGCTGTGGTGATAAGTGGAAGTATTACGTCATCTTCTCTTCGTATATCTCGATCATGTCGTCAAGGGTGCCCTTTAAGCCCTTTTCTTTTTGCCTTGTCTTTAGAACCCTTAGCTCAAAAAATAAGACAAAATAACTTTATCTCTCCTATAAGTTTTAATAATACTAATCATTACATTTCTCTATATTGTGACGACATTTTATTATATATAGATAAAGCATCGACCTCTATCCCACATATACTTGAGACATTTAAAGAGTTTGGTTCATATTCTGGATATAAGATAAATTGGTTAAAATCGGCTTTACTTCCTCTTAATTCATATTCCAACCTTGTATCACTTCCATCTATAATTCCGAGAGTGGAGCATTTCAAATATTTGGGTGTGGAAATCTATCCATCACTAAATGTAATTGCTTCTACAAACTTTATAAACATTTTAAACCAGGTAACTCTTGACTTACAACGATGGGATAATTTCCCTACTACTTTGCAAACTCGAATTTCTATAATTAAAACAGATATATTACCACGTATACTTTTTTATTTTGCAATGCTTCCCCTCTCTCCACCGCCCAGGTATTTTGAAAGGCTTCACTCTCTGATTTCAAAATATTTATGGAAAGGAAACCGACCACGTGTCTCTTTAGCTACGTTACAGCGGCACAAATCTTCAGGAGGCCTTTCAGTGCCCAATTTCAAATACTATTACTGGTCTTTTGTTTTACGTCCACTGTCTTCATGGTTCTGCCCAACGAGTGACACTGCATGGAAATGCATAGAAGAAAATCTAGTTCACCCTCATAGATTAAAAGACCTAATTTACTCTGCTATCCCACTTAAACGAGCAAAGACTCGTTTTGGCCCAATAATTACTAATTTATTAGCAGTCTGGAGATACGTGGAAAAAGAATCTAAAAGCATACAAAAATGTCATAAGAACAGTCCACTTTTCCACAACTATTCATTACTATCTGGGGCCAAACCATTTGTTTTTTCACAATGGGAAGAGAAAGGGATTCATGTATTAGGAGACATGTTTGGTGATTCTGGGCTTTTCCCTTTTAGTGATCTACGTGCCGTCTTTAACCTGCCAGCATCTTCTTTTTTTGTGTACTTGCAGTTGAGATCCTCCATGAAAGCCTATGGGGTTCCATGGACTGAACCTCTTACCACACACAAATTACACCATATATTAAATAGAAAAAAGAGCTTTGTTACACAAATATATAATTTATTATTGATTGCAAATTATAAACCATTGAAAATTGAAAATGTGTGGAGTAAGGATTTGGATGCAGCAATGGAGAATGACAACTGGAAAAGAATATGGAATACAGTTACTTACTCATCAAAAAATCCAAACCATCAGGTACTACATTTCAACTTTTTACATAGAACTTATTTAACCCCTAAAAAGAGATACCTGATGAAGCGCACTTCTTCTCCATATTGTGATAAATGTTCAGAGAATGTGATTGGTACTTTTATCCACATGTTTTGGGATTGTAAAGACGTCAATATATTTTGGAAAACTGTACATTCCTATTTAGTTAAAATGTTAAACAAAGATTTTTGTTTTACCCCACTTATCCTTTTGATTAATGATTTTTCGATGTTATCAAATTGGTCCTTTTTTCACAAAAAGATTTTACTGGCAGGGTTGACAGCAGCGAAAAAACTGCTGGCCCTTCGCTGGCAAACATCTAATAACTTGACTCTGAGTCACTGGATCAATACTTTTCGCTACATCATCAACATGGAACTATCAGTAGCTAAAATGCATGGAGCCAAAACAAAAACTATCTCATTATGGAGTAAAACCTTATTGGAGCTGGATAATCTTAAATAATCTTAAATAATCAAGTCTGTGTGTATGTATGTATGTATATGTGTATGTAATATATATATATATATATATATATATATATATATATATGTGTGTGTGTGTGTGTAAGTGTATATGTAAATATAAGTATAGTAATGTATAGGGGTATAGGAATACACATATAATGTGCATGCATATACATATTGTTTTGTTTGTTGTTGTTTTTTTTTCCATCTTGTACATATGGAGCCCAGGGAGGGGGGGTAGGATATCACCATGAGCTCGGGATGTGTGTTTTGTTTTTGTTTTTTTGTTTTTTGTTTTTTTGTTTTGTTTTTTTTTGGGGGGGGGGGATTGTGTTTTTGCTGTTATTATGTAAACAATAAAAAATTTGATCACAAAAAAAGTAGAGGGCACTGTTTCCCTCCTATGCCGTGCCAGTTCTTTTCATCTGATTATTATAAGGTATTTTGTAGCAGTGCAGCGCTACATCAAGCTAGTATCTTGATTTACTAACACGAAGGTAAATGACACGTGCCCACGAGGGGCGCAGACCTATGGAATGTACGGAACTCATAAAGATTTTGTGCACGTCTCAGGACTCTCTTCTGTCCTTTCCTCAGAGTCCGTTGCTTCATTGTTCACATTACCTGTGTGCAACTCATTAAACCTTCTGACTTTATGTTTCAGTCTCTTTGTCTTTGACACAATAGAAACGAACATTCTTACATTATTCTTATTGCAATAATAATTTCTCATGATAATAATGTCTCTTATTGTCTAGCAATAACTGCACATTCCTTTATTCCATGTAACTCTCCTCCTTTTTAATCATCAAACACACGGCCTGTACTTATCTTTATTCAGATTTAACAGTTTCATGTCACACTGTTGTAGATGAGGTAAACCAGTACGCACATTTGAACGTGTATTGCGCAGTGGACTCCATTTTCTTTTCTTTTTTGTGCAGCCGTGGTGCATGATGGGATATAGAAGTGCGTGAACTGTGCACGGATGCACGCTTCGGTTACGTCCGATCTCCATGGAAACGGTGCAAAGGGAAGGGCAGGTTTGTCGGCCGCATTCAGTAGGGTGGGTTGAAAAGGGACAGCCCTTGTCGCGCCGGAAATTATGTAACTGCCCTTCCAATCGCCCTTCCAATGGTGATTCTAAGGCCAGGTGGGCGAATTGGGACACGGCCTGCGAGATCGTCTGCGTATCTTCATCCTGTTCGGTGCCGGATCGTACGCGTGTCAACATCCTGCTTGCTGGACCGTCCCAGCTCCAGCACTCCCGGCTCTGCTTCGACCCTGCTTCCCAGCCCTGGTCTTGTATTGTCACTGCACTCCACGTCACTGGACCCTGCCTTGCACCCTGCTCCTCGTCCTGGGTCTGATCACCCTGTCTACATCCCTGCACTCCAAGACTCCGGACCCTGGCTTGCACTCTGCTCCCTGCCCTGGTGCTGCCCGCATTGTTGTCTCCGCTGCGCTCTACGTTCCGCTCCTGGATCCTGGCCGCACCTTGCCTCCTGCTCACCGCCAGATCAACCCTCGTTACTGTACTTTTTTTGTCACTTCTGTAAATAAACACTGTAAAACATTACCCGAGTACTGCACTTTTTGGTCCACATTCCCCAGCATTATGACATTTTCTCATGGAACAGCACAAGTACCTACTATACAAACATTGCAGCATCACTTTAAGCTGTCATTATATCACTTTATATGGCAAACACCCCGTCTATTTCTATGAATGAAGCCAGTTTCTTCGACACAAACCATATCAGGGCTGGATCATGTGTGCACAGCAGAGATATGGCTCAAATAACGATGCACATGCGACTGTTTTTAGCCTCTCATCTCCTGTAAAGCTGGATCTGTATCGCAATGACAGGGCTAGCCACGCTTTTAAATCACAAAATGTATAAACCAATGAGGCTATGACATGATTAAACATTGGATTTTGGTGAGAAACGCGTAAAAAAGCTGCCAGGTTCGAAAAACAAAGCTAATCTTTTGCTAAACTAACTGTTGGATGATGAGAATCCTGCGGCTAGCATGTTAGCTGTAGCTGAAAAACATTGGCATTATTACAAAAACGTTAGCGATAAAAAGGTAAACCACGAGATGTACTTTTAAACTTAAATGTGACACGTTTATAAACTTACAAAACGGCGCGTAGGACGGTGACAAACGCTTAAACTTCAGCGGTGGGATAAAACTAGAGCTTCACAAAAACAAAACAGACTAGATTTGCGGAAGTGCGTGTTCGTGGCGCAGCCAATCAGAGCGCGCCAAGCATCCGTCTCAACCAATCAACGCACGGCAGAGGCGGGGTTTACGGGAACGTCATTTATTATCGAACACCACGTTTTTAAAGCCGTTTCTTTCTTCTCTGTTTTTACTTTTTGAGTGGATATTTTATGGAGTTTGTGCAGCTCATTTGGATGCAAACTATAGCACCTATTCTGTTTTTGATCATTTATGTTAATGTTTAATTTGGTTTTCAATAAATTATGAATAAATCAATAATTGGCCCAATACACTAAAAAAGTGCGTTTTATGTGAGAGGTTAAGTTGTAATATTCTATTTATTTAATAACAGGCGATCATGTTGTTTATTGATTTGTTATTACTATGGTTCTATCAGGGAATACATGTATATATTATTGTTAATAATATATGCACTTTGTTTTTCCATGTAAGCTCCCTGGTTCTTGTAAATAGTTTTTTTCCCTTTCTATTCCTTCAATATACTAAAACGGGATGGGACTAAATGAGCATGGTATAGTTTTGACAAGCACTTTTTAGGGGCTTTGATTAATTATGTTTTATACAATTCTTGAACTGGAAAAAATGTGCCTGTAATCTGTTTTCTTCCTGAAATAAAATATTCATTAAAAAAAGAAAATTATCTTGTATTTACATATCTGGTTGGTCTTATTTTGATGACACACTTTAGGTTGTGGGTTATTCACATTTATTGTTCTTTGTAGTGAGGACTTCTGGTTTGTAAGTACAGTCAGATGTTCAGCATTAAGACTGATTTTCTGGAGGGTCTGGGGATTTGTTCTTCTCTAATAGTTGGGGTTTGGTTTGATGAAAACATATGGAGATAGTGCACATCCCTGTCTAGTGCCTGTGTGCAGTGTAAAAACAAAACTGTTTTTGTTTGATTATTTATGAAATAATCATAAAAATGACTTTGATTTGTGATTGCAGGTCATTGTAGCTCATGTATATATATACAGCCACATGTCTTCACTTTGCCAGTGCCCCACTCCCTCAGCCCTTCACACCTCTGCCTCAGCCCATCAGCCCACAGCTCCATGGACTGATCCACCTGGCTGACTGACACTTCATTACCTTTATTATTGTAATGCTGCCTTTTGTCTTGTGGGGCAGCATAATGTCCCTCTCTCATGTGAGTTTTGCACCGCCCTCAAACGCTCCCGACTGGCTGCTGTGGTCCAATCAAAAGAGTGGAGATGGGTGAAGGGAGGAGCTTTTAACCAACTGCAGCAATGTTCAGAGACGGAGAAGGGGTAGTCACCGGACACAGAAGAAGCTGCTCTATATGCCAGGCCTGAAACATAACTATTGACTGATTAAAAGACTTGGAGAACTCTCTGCCTCTACTCCTGTAAGTATATCTTATCTGTTGTCCAGGTGGGGTCAAAGATGGTTAAAACCCTGTCAGTTTTTTCCGGAGGCAAACTGAAAACAAGAGTCCAGAAGAATTAAGCAAATTCTCAATTCAGTCTGTTTATTTTTGGCTCAAGCAGATACAGGCTTGATTCAAGTTGATTTTCCTCACCGTCTCTTGTTTTATCATGGCCAGTGTGGCTCTTATATACACAAAAGCCCAGAAACCTCTTACAAGATAGAAAAGCACCACGTGTCCCACGCTCTTAATAATTAACATGCTGTGCATAGACATGAACATGTTATCTGGGTTCACTGAAGACAAAGTAAACAAAACAGGTGTGCTTATCTGATCTTCTGATTACAAACATATATGTGGCTTTTCTGAGTACGTATGGCATTCCACGTTGGAGTCTCCACGCAGGCAAACAGGTCAAAGTATAATTGTCACATAGATTTATGTTATGACCCATGGCTTAAAGAGTCACCAAGAAGTTATAGATTGACATAAGACTTGTTTTTATTTTACAAAAATGCCATTTAATAGCTTGATGTACCGAAAATCTGAAAAAAGTCCTAAGTTAACCGCCTCTGGACCGGTCTTGTGTACTGGGGAAGGGAGAGAAGAAACACAAATTAGAGAGTGGTCCGCTGTTTTACCCTGGCAGTGACATCAGGTGTATCTGACAGTAAGACAAAAGGCCATTACAGTTACTTCTAACAATATTACATAAAAATTAAAACTTATTCATAGAAACTGACAACTTGCTTGTCGTACAAATCCACGTCAAAACACAGTGTTTAGGTCATTTACTACATTAACATCTACTTTCCTTTGTTCTAATGCAGAACTACAGCACCCGAGAGAATGAAGTTCACATGTGACCAGTGTGGAAAGATGTGGCCTTTTGCTTCCAGTCTCAAAGTTCACTACAGAACTCACACAGGAGAGAAGCCATTTAAATGTGACCGGTGTGGAATGGAATTTCGACGGTCTGATCATCTGGATCGACACATGAGAGTCCACACGGGAGAAAGGCCATACAGCTGTGACCAGTGTGGGAAGGCATTTAAACAGTCTAGTGCACTAAAAGTACATATGAGAATCCACACAGGAGAAAGCCCGTACAGCTGTGACCAGTGTGGGAATGAATTTAGAGACTCGGGTACACTCAGAGCACATATGAGAATCCACACAGGAGAACGACCGTACAGCTGTGACCAGTGTGGGAATGAATTCAAACAGGCTTTTGCACTCAGAGCACATATGAGAATCCACACAGGAGAAAGCCCCTACAGCTGTGACCAGTGTGGGAGAGCATTTAAACGCGCTGATGCACTCAACATACATACGAGAATCCACACAGGAGAAAGCCCCTACAGCTGTGACCAGTGTGGGAAGGCATTTAAAAGTGCTGATGCACTTAAAGTACACATGAGAATCCACACAGGAGAAAGCCCGTACAGCTGTGACCAGTGTGGGAAGGCATTTAAAAGTGCTGATGCACTTAAAGTACACATGAGAATCCACACAGGAGAAAGGCCATACAGCTGTGACCAGTGTGGGAATGAATTCAAACAGGCTTTTGCACTCAGAGCACATATGAGAATCCACACAGGAGAAAGCCCCTACAGCTGTGACCAGTGTGGGAAGGCATTTAGAGATTCGGGTACACTCAAAGTACATATGAGAATCCACACGGGAGAACGACCATACATATGTGACCAGTGTGAGAAAGCTTTCTCTCATTCATCCAATCTGAATAGACACATGAGAATTCACAGTTGTTCTACACTGTATGAGTGTGGTCAGTGTGAAAAGGCTTTTAAAACATCGCAGCAACGCTCCAGTCACTACCGAACACACACAGGAGACAAACCATACGACTGTGAAGAGAGTGGGAAGGCTTTAAGATCTGTGAGGAACCGTCTGAACCAAGTTTCCAGACTGAAGAGAAAAGCAGCAGCTGTGACCAGTGTGGGAGGACCTGCTCATCTGAAAGTGCACTGTCTTGAACACACTAAAGGAGACAGAGCTGCTGAGGCTGGATCATGTGAGGCTAAAGTCAGACTCAAAAAGCTGGAGATCAGGCTTCAGAGACTCGAGACTGTGGAGTCGACCTCTGTGTAGAGTCAAAAAGTACAGACATTATGTTAAGATTAAGATTTTTTTCTGATGGCTTCAACACATATATTCAAGTTATATTATGTTATCTCACTGTTCATTTTAAAGGTACTGTAATGTTCACTCTTTATTATAATCATTATTTTCAACTATGTAAACTATGTAATCTGCACTAATGTTTGTTCTTGAGTCTTGCAGAAAATGTCTTTTGAAAGTGCAGGATCCCACGGGAAGAAGGTCACTGTGAAACCCTAAAACAGAAACATCATGGGAGGATGTTTGTGCGAAGGGGAAGAGTGACCTTCTAGAAATGCAATAACAGAATATATTTCTCTGTGAATTTCGTCATATGTTTTTGCATTTGTAACTAGGGTCCCTAAGTTAATAAAGGGAGGAGAAAAATGGTGGGGGCCTTCAGAAGGAGGGTGCGAGGTGATTCTGTAACTGAAGGTTTTTGCCTCCCCGCTCTTTCTCCTCAATATTGAGACAAAATAATCTTTCTTGTCTTCTCTTCTCTTTTGAACTGTAATATAGGTTAAAAAGGTGAACCTATCATTTTCAAACAAAGCTTTTTTTTTATTCCAAATTTTTCAGCTGGAATTTACTTTGTCCATCTTATTTTTTCAATTTTCTTTTTTCTTTTCTTTTTTTTTTTTTTTTAACCTTTGTTTATCCTTTCATTTCTGGTTCACAGAAACACTCTTGTGAGTTACCCCACAACAAAGTTTATTCTTCATTGATGTTGTGATGACGATATTAAAAGTAAAAGAAAGAAAATGAGAAAATAAAGTCTACATTTTATTTTAGAATATTTGTTTGTCATGTCTTATGTCTTACATATGAATCAAGGAACTTTAGAAATGCCACAAATACATACACACAAAGGGCAGAAACAGTGTGAGCTTTTCTTACATAAACATTTGTAATTAAGTTGTTGATTATTGGTTGTCAATCAATCAAACACTTCTAACTTATGCAATACAAAACATTCTGTTTTCATGGGATTTGTCTGAGTGCCTTTAGATGAATAATCAATAGGCTTCATAATTTCTTATTTAAATTATTTCATCACCTCTGATCAACAATAATTTGCCTTTTTCATAAATTCTCATCCTTTTCTGGGGATTTATATTTAGGCCACCATACACTTAAAGATATTCTCTTATGAGTTATTCCCACCAAGGGGGAAAAAAACAACTAATTCTTAAAAATCTAACCAGGACCATTGAAGTGATTGGTATTTGTAGCGTAGTTAGTAGTTGTATTATGGTTTGCTGCTTCTGAAGAGTGCAGACACAGACCTTCTTTGCTCCTGCTGCTTCCTTCTTTACTTTTCTTTTTAATCATTTTTCCTCTTCCAGTGCTGGTGGATTTGTTTAGTTATGATTTTCCAACCAAGACTTTCAACCCATTTTTACATTTTTATCTACATTTCTGACGTACCATTGACATGTTGGGGGGAAGAAACCAAAGGAATTATTTCTCCAAACGCTATTGGAACTATCAACAACAAATGAATGAGTTACGAGCACAGATATTTGTTTTAGAATCTGAAAAAGGACTTCACCGAACTTCAGATTTGAATCTGAAACACGAGTAAACAAAAAGGGTGGAGGTGTGTGTGCATTTTTTAGAGATAATTTGGTCACTCACACGTTGTCATTTGGGGTGTTTTCATCTTTTGAGTT
Source organism: Periophthalmus magnuspinnatus (assembly GCF_009829125.3). Lineage (NCBI taxonomy): Eukaryota > Metazoa > Chordata > Actinopteri > Gobiiformes > Gobiidae > Periophthalmus > Periophthalmus magnuspinnatus. The sequence goes on along the minus strand of NC_047138.1, from coordinate 30,836,292 downwards.
TGTTTCCTTTAAAATGCAGCTAAAACAATCCTCCTCCATACTCTACTTAGTCATATACAAACCTCCCCAGCACTGTCTGAGTTTTACTGATGATTTTACTGAGATGCTGTCAGTCGTATGCACAGACTTTGATGTTTTAGTCATTACAGGTGATTTTAATGTACGTTTGGATATTGTGTTTGACAGAAACACTAAAGAGCTCAGTTCTGTCCTTGAAACCTTTGGTCTGACTCTGCATGTCAGCGAGCCACAACAGAGGACACACTCTGGACCTGCTCATTACAAAAGGAGTAAATATTTCAAATGTCATTGTGGTGGATGTTGCTCTGTCTGATCATTTCTGTGTCTTTTTTGACCTGTCTGTTATTCCCAAACCAGTGGCTGGTCCTGTAGTTGTTCAAAGGAGACACATACAGTGAGGCAAATAAGTATTTGAACACCCTGTGATTTTGAATGTATTCCCACTTAGAAATCATGGAGGGGTCTGAAATTTTCATATCAGGTGCATGTCCACTAACAATCTAAAAAAAAAAATAAAAATCTGGAAATCACACTCTAAGATTATTTTATTATTATTATTATTATTATTATTTTATTTTTTTGTATGTTACTGCTGCAAATAAGTATTTGAACACCTGAGAAAATCAATGTTAATATTTGGTACAATAGCCTTTGTTTGCATTTACAGAGGTCAAACGTTTCCTGTAGTTTTCACCAGGTTTGCACACACAGCAGGAGGGATTTTGGCCACTCCTCCACACAGATCTTCTCTAGATCAGACAGGTTTCTGGGATGTCGCTGAGAAACAGAGTTTGAGCTCCCTCCAAAGATTTTCTATTGGGTTTAGGTCTGGAGACTGACTAGGCCACTCCAGAACCTTGATATGCTTCTTATGGAGCTGCTCCTTGGTTATCCTGGCTGTGTGCTTCAGGTGATTGTCATGTTGGAAGACCCAGCCACGACCCATCTTCAATGCTCCAACTGAGGGAAGGAGGTTGTTCCCCAAAATCTTGCAATACATGGCCCCGGTCATCCTCTCCTTAATACAGTGCAGTCGTTCTGTCCCATGTGCAGAAAAACACCCCCAAAGCATAATGTTTCCACCCCCATGCTTCACAGTAGGGATGGTGTTCTTTTGATGGTAATCATAATTCTTTATCCTCTAAACACGGCGAGTGGAATTGAGACCAAAAAGTTCTCTTTTGGTCTCATCTGACCACATGACTTTCTCCCATGACTCCTCTGAATCATCCAAATGGTCATTGGCTTAACACGGGCCTGGACATGTGCTGGTTTAAGCAGGGGAACCTTCTGTGCCGTGCATGATTTTAAACCATGACGTCTTAGTGTATTACTCACAGTAACCTTGGAAACGGTGGTCTCAGCTCTTTTCAGGTCATTGAGCAGCTCCTCCCGTGTAGTTCTGGGTTGACTCCGCACCTTTCTTAGGATCATTGAGACCCCACGAGGTGAGATCTTGCATGAAGCCCCTGTCTGAGAGAGATTGGCAGTCATGTTTAGCTTCTTCCATTTTCTAATAATTGCTCCAACAGTGGATCTTTTTCACCAAGCTGCTTGGCAATTGCCCCGTAGCCCTTTCCAGCCTTGTGGAGGTTTACAGTTTTGTCTCTTGTGCATTTTGACAGTTCTTTATGCAGCTAACACCTCAAACAGAGGCTTCTAATTTAGAATAATAAGTGGAATGGAGGTGGACTTTTTGAAGGTGGACTAACAGACTAACAGATTCAGACTTGAACTTTAACAGCCACATCAAATCAATAACAGCTGCAGCTTTTTACCACCTAAAACATTGCAAAAATCAAAGGTAAACTGTCAAAACCAGACTTGGAGAGACTTATCCTGCATTTGTGTCCAGTAGGTTAGACGACTGTAACGTCCTGCTCACTGGCCTCTACAAACGAGCCTTAAGACAGAACAGAACATCCAGAACACTGCTGCTCGGGTCTAGACTAGAACCAGGAAGTACTTCACACATGGGTCCTGTGCTCAGGTCTAGAACCAGGAAGTACTTCACACATGTGTCCTGTGGCTCAGGTCTCTGGCTCCTGTGGCTCAGAGAATAGACTTTAAAGCAGCTCTGTGTGAACAAGTCTCTCCATGGACCAGCACCAAAGAACATCTCCCACATGAGCCACATGAACCATCTCACACTCTGAGGACTTCAGGGACCGGCCTCCTGCTGGTGCCCAGAGTCAGGACTAAACATGGAGAATCAGAGTTTCAGTTTTATACAAATAAAACCTGGACCAGTCTTCCTAAAGATGTGACACAGGCCTCTACTTTGACAATGTTTAAATCGAGGCTCAAAACAGTTTTTTTTTTATCTGTGCATACGACTGAAAGGTTTTTATTCTGCACTCTTCTGTTTTAATATTAATTTTATGATGATTATTTGTGATAATTTATCTTTGATTTGTGTGATTTTAATGTCTTTCTTATTCTGTAAAGCAGTTTGAATTACTTTGTGTACAAATTGTGTTATACAAATAAACTTGCCTAGTTGTAGTTACAGTAAAGGGGTCATTAAAATTGTCAGCTCTAGATTGTGGGTCATTCATGTTTATTGTTCTTTGTCGTGAGGATGTCTGGTTTGTAAGTACAATTCATTTCTATTCCAACTCGACCTGACCCTAGAAATTTAAACAAAGGCACATTCATTGACGTGATCTTAACAAACAAACCCCATGATTATAAGACATTTGGATGTATTTGGAATACAAAAGTGAAAAAGACACATGCATAAAAATGAGAGGATCTTATAGACATTTCAGTGAGCAGGACTTTATCTCTGATCTGTGTTAGAGTGATATCGAGCTAATGTCACCATTCCATGGCCCTGATATGGCCTTAAAGTTTTGTTTTTTATATATATACATTGAATGAAATTGTTGACCGCCCAAAAGAAAAACAAAAAATAAATGCAACAATCTTTGGTTCAGCTCAGAAATTGCAAGTTTAATTAGAGAAATAAATGCTGCCTGGAAACCTGCACACACAACTAGAGCAGATTTGGGCATTTTTCTGCAAAAAGAGAAATAAATGTTTATCAGCAGTTTCCAGCAAAGTCCTGGAGGACAGTCAGATCACTCTCAGAACCTAATATTCATACATTACCAAACCAATATTTTATGAGATTCAGCTGTTGTAGTTTCTAAAGAGGAAATACGTGATGCTTTTAATAGGCACTTTATCTCTGCATGTGACATTTTGGATAATAATGGTGATCCTTTTGATCTTGATTATGTTGAATCTGAACCTCGTCCATAGACCCAAAGAAGTCCACGAGAGCTGACGACTTTGACCCAAAACTTCTATTACCGACTGCCCCATATTTAATTCAACCTTTTTTTTTTTTCTTTTTTTTTTTTTTTTTTACATATTTTTAATTGATGGACTCAAATGGCAGTTAAAACAGAATAATGGAAAACTGCATGTTTAGCCTTTAAATTAAAAGGTGGGACAACTAAAAATGTATATCATTTCCGGCCAATATCCAAATAACTTGCAAAAGTTTTAGAAAAGTTAGTTGCAAATCAAGTTACAGTTTATTTAAATTAACTGCTCCATTTTGAATCTTATCAGTGGGGTTTCAAAAAAGGGCATAGTCCTGTTACTGCACCACAAAAGTTTTAAATGACATGACCCAGCCTATAAAATCTGATATATGATTAAACACATTTTCCTCTCGTTCTCGCTTTTACTGCCTGGAAGCTCCGTTACTATAGCAACCCGAACACTCGCGATACTTCGCGGTATCCCCATGCGGAAGTGTGACGTCAGTGCAGGAAACAAACAGCAGATGCACCGGTGTGTAGATGGAGGAATGTTAGCGCGGAGAACGGCTGTAAGTAGATAACTCCTCAAACCTTTCATGTTTTATATGTCTATATCTGAGTTTTGTGTCCCTCAACCTGCAGATCCCACTGTGACCGCGTCGTGTTACGGCTTTAATCAAAGGAACTGGTGAGTGTTGTAGCTAATGCTAAGCGGCGCTAACGTTACTTTTTAGTGTTTTGGCGCACACTGCCTCCGTTTTCATTGTGCGTGTCGGTGATTTAAACATTTAAAGTGTTGGCTAATAATCACCTGAAGTACTGTCTCTCTTTCCTCTGAGCCAAACCAGATCTTCTTAGCCCAAAATGATGTTTTGCTTGACACACGTGTTACATGTACTTAAGGAGTAGTGGCAGAGAGTTCTGGAAGTCCTTTAACCAATCAGTCAAAGTTATGGGACAAAGCCTGACATATAGAGCAGCTTCATCTGTGTCCAGTCACTGCCTCTTCTCTGTCTCTGAACATTGTTGCAGCTGGTTAAAAGCCCCTCCACCCATCTCTTCTCTTTTGACTGGACCAAGCCAATCGGAGCATTTGAGGGTGTTGTAAAACTCACATGAGAGACGGACATTATGCTGTGGCACAAAACAAAGGGTGTAATCAGGGTAATTAAAGCCGCACGCGGCGATAAAGGCCTTCGCCGCCCCTTGGGACGGTGGGATACACGCCACTGCGAAGACCCTGCCTCTCGTCCCCGTTTACATCGCCCCTCCCTCCCAAAACAGTGTCTATATCATACTACTTCACTCATTACAATGAGCATATATCTCACATTGTCACGCCTGCCGGGTTGGAGATACAGCTCTGTCCTTATTGGGTTTTTTGTTCAGTATGATGTGTGGAATATGTGTACCAAATTTCAATGATCTATGACAAACACATTTTTTCCATCCCATTGTGCTGTGGAGCAATTTAATGTGTCAGCTGTGTAAATTGTGTATCACTGCGTTCAGATCATCCTGTATCATCAGGTAAAATTTTGCAAAGACTGGGTTCCGCTCACAATGGCCGACTTCCTGTAGCATTTAGGGAAGAGACATAATATAATTTTTGACTTGTCTTGACATGGGCTCTGCTTGTACCAAATTTGATTTGTCTACAATGTCTATGTTGTGCCTCCCTAGTCATCCAGGTCTGATCCATCATAAAAGCAAACGTTAAATCTGTCAACTGGACAAAAAATTGTAGAAGTGAAGAAGTTTCACTGCTCATCCAAGCCGCTTCTTCAGTTCTGGTCAGATTGCTGGTGGACACTTCTTTATATCGATCTGAAGGGAGGAGCCAACTACATTGAAACTGTAAACAGCTGTTGTTTACAGTTTCAGTCTTATAGGGCCCTCATTCAGCCTTAGTGGGTCTACTGGCTAGCTCTATTGTTCTCATTATTTTCTTTGTTTGCTTTGGGTCTGAGGATGGAGTTGTATAATGGGGCACAGGTGAACTCTTCTTTGAACAGGGACATGAGACATTTATTTTATTTATTTATTTATTTATAGCGGACAGTGCATGTTGACCAACAATAACTGTTTAACATGCCAGAATTAGCCAAGAGGCTAGTTTTCATCTGTTGTCCGTTGCCATAATGTACAGATGGCTCCTTGCAAATTTAAATAATTTACAGAGGACACAGAATAAAATAAAAATAAATGTACATTTACAGGTGTGGTTAAAAGGTAGAAAAGCATTAAGTCTTGAGCAGTGAATCATAGCAAAGACAAGCGAAGGGAATCATAGCGAGGACAAATGAAATAATTAAAACAGACAGGTTATTAAAAACAGCATGCAATTAATAAAAGTAAAAGATTATGCTAAAAAGCACAAGAAAATAAACAAAGGGCCAATAAAAAGATTTGTTGAAACAGAATTACAGAGGCGCACATGCAAAGGGACAAACACTAGATGGCAGCAGCAGGAGTTTGGTGTTGACAGGTCTGATTTGTTAAAAGCCAACGTTTAAATTGAGACTTAAAAGAGTTGTATGTGGAGCTCTCCCTGATAGTTGTAGGGATGCTGTTCCACCCTTTAGAAGCTCTAACAGAATAGGCTGATTGACCAAATGCTGTCTTTCTGAATGGAATCAGACAGTCTCCTCTTGAGGCTCCTCTAGTGGTGCGGGTTGAGCTTGATCTTAGTCTAACAAAGTCATTGAGTAGTGGAGGGGCGAGTCCATGTAAGATTTTATAAACAAAGCAGGCATCTGTGAATCTTATCAGATTCTCCCAACTTAAAATATTATATTTGGATAAAATGCTGCAGTGATGGATGTGGCGTGGTTTTTTGTCTAGAACTTTGATTGTCTGTTTATACAGTGATTGTAGTGGTCTGAGTGTGGTGTGGTTGGCCTGGGAGAAGCTCGTCAGGCAGTAAGTCAGGTGTGAGAGAATCATGGCGTGCATGTAAATATTGGCTGCTTGTGTGGACATAGAATTTCGGATGAATCTGAAATTTGATAAATTGAATTTGACCCTTTTGATGGTTTGTTTAACGTGTGACTTAAAATTAATATGTGAGTCGATTACGATGCCAAGGTACTTACATTCTTCCACCAATTGTAGTTTTTGACCGGATACAAATATGTCAGGGTTTGTGGTGGAGTTGACACTTTTGGTGAAGTACATGCCAACTGTTTTGGACACGTTTAGTTGAAGGCAGCACTGACTCAACCATTTGGTGACTTTAATCATAGCATCTGTAAGTTTGATGGCAACTTCGTTTTTGGAGGATCCTTGAACAAACAGGACTGTGTCATCTGCATACATTTGGATGTTGACTTCAGGGCACACAGTTGGTAGGTCATTTATGTACATACAGAACAAAATAGGGCCAAGGATTGACCCCTGCGGCACCCCAGTTGATAAGCAGAGTGATTCAGATTGATAACTATTGATTCGAACTGTTTGTGAGCGATGGGAAAGATATGTTTCAACCCATTTTATGGCATTATCGGAGAAGTTAAAGGAAGAAAGTTTGGACAGTAATATCTTATGGTTGACAGTATCAAATGCTTTTTTTAAATCCAAAAAAATGGCACCAACAACACTGTTAATGTCAAGTAGGGATTTAAGTTTTTCAATAAAATAACAGTTAGCTGATTCTGTTGAGTGATTTGTTCTGAATCCAAATTGTAGCGGATGAAGATAGTGAGTATTATTAAGGTGGTCCCTAATCTGTTCTGATACCCATTTCTCGAGGACTTTAGACATGATTGGCAAAATGCTTATGGGTCTGTAGTTAGAAACAGATTGTGGATCCCCTGATTTAAAAATTGGGGCGACTATAGCTGATTTCCACACATTCGGGAACTCATTTTGGTTTATGGACTGATTCATCAGTTTTGTAATGGGCCAGGTTAAGGAAGAGCTAAGATCTTTTAACATTGTTGTGTCCATCCCGAATATATCTTTAGATTTTGAAGACTTAAGTGATTTAATTATGGTTTTAACATTTTGCTCCGATGCGCAAGCAAAGGTTAGGCAAGGCTCTGATACTGGGGCTGTGTATGATGGTATGAATGGCTGAGAGAAACTCTGTGCGATAATTGCAACAGAGTCAATAAAATGGTTGTTAAATGCTGCAGCAACATCTGTGGGAGCGGTTATATGATTTCCATGCAGTGAGAGTTCTATAGATTTCCTTTATGTTCTTCACCCATTAACTTTTTTAACTGTTCCCATATTAATTTAGAATTTCCATTTGCTTTATTTATTACAGTCAAGAAATAGTCTGCCCTAGACTTTCTGAACATGGTGGTCACTTTATTTCTTAATGTTGTAAAATTATATTTATCTTGAGATAATTTTGTTTTAATAGCTCTCTTCAGTGCAATAAAGGTTTGTCATTGCTGTAATGGATTTAGATTTTTGAGCTGGCGCTATTGAGTCATTTTGAAGCGTTCATGATGCTTCATTGGCTTTTTCCAAACAAAACTCTGTGAAAGAGAAATATTTTCTTGAAATTTCCTAATTTTGTTGAAAATTCAACATGACTAAACCCAAAGTTATATTCAAAATGTAATTGATATTCTTTAATCACACATGGGTTTAGTGTGTTTTGGCCAAATTTGAAGTGTTAGTGATGAAATTTGTGCGAGGACATGTCCTAAATGTGAGGTTGTCTGCTTTTGTCATTCCCAGGTTTGATCCAGTATGGCTGACTTCCTGTACGATTTAGGGCGGGGCCATAATATAATTTTTGTCATGTCCTGACATGTTCTATTTTTTGATGCAAGTGTCTGATTTTTGTCGATTTCCTTTCTAATTTGGGCTCCCACTGGCCTCATGAAAATCAAAGTTTGAGGTGGTGCTACTGAGTCGTCTTTCATTATTTACATAAAACTACAGCTGAAAAGATTGCAATAAAAAATAATTCTTGAAAACATTTTTTATCATTATTATAACTATACTTTTTGACTGTACACATAGTTCAGCTCCAGTCTGGAGTCTCTGAAGCCTGATCTCCAGCTTTTTGAGTCTGACTTTGGGCTCACATGATGTGGCCTCAGCAGCTCTGTCTTCAGTCTGCAAAATGTAGACGTTTCAGACGGTTCCTCACAGAAAAGCCTTCAGTCGTATGGTTTCTCTCCTGTTTGCGTTCTGAAAAGGAGAGTTGCTGTGATGTAAAAGCCTTTTCACACTGGTCACACTCATAGTCGGTGCCAGGGGTGAATTCTCATGTGTTGATTCAGAAAACACTTTCTCACACTGGACACGTGTATATTTTCCCCAGTGTGGATTTTCATATGTCGATGGAGGTCACTAGATTGTTTAAATTCCTTCCCACACTGATTACAGCTGTGACATTTCTCCTGTGTAAATTCTGTAGTGTACTTTGAGTGCTGAAGCCTTGGCCCACGTCTGTCCACACTGGTCACATGTGAACTTCATCCTGTAGCTCTGCATTAGAACAAAGTAAAGTAGATATCAATGAAGTAAATGACCTAAACACTGTGTGTTTCGATGTGGCTGTGTACTACAAGCAAACTATGTTGAATGAATCAGTTAGTGTTCCATTTTCATAGCATCATTTTGTTCTCTCAGTAGCTGTGACTACCCCTGGCTTTACCCTTACACCTGGATTGGCATTTGTAACATAGTTAGTAATTATACTTTTAGGAAAGGGGTTATTAAAATTGTCCATATAAAAAGCATATTCTGTATTTAAATGTCTGGTTGGTCTTATTTTGATGACACACTTTAGGTTGTGGGTTATTCACATTTATTGTTCTTTGTAGTGAGGACTTCTGGTTTGTAAGTACAGTCAGATGTTCAGCATTAGGTCTGATTTTCTGGAGGGTCTGGGGATTTGTTCTTCTCTAACAGTTGTGGTTTGGTTTGATGAAAACATATGGGGACAGTGGACATCCCTGTCTAGTGCCTGTGTGCAGTGTAAAGACCTGTGAAATAATCATAAACATGACTTGGTGATTGCAGGTCATTGTAGCTCATGTAAATATTTGATTTTTAGCCTCAGGAGGCTGTAGTGAGTCAATGATGTAAACCTGTTTTTTTTAACCCATCCCCCTCTCCTCCCCCACACAGCCACATGTCTTCACTTTGCCAGTGCCCCACTCCCTCAGCCCTTCACACCTCTGCCTCAGCCCATCAGCCCACAGCTCCATGGACTGATCCACCTGGCTGACTGACACTTCATTACCTTTATTATTGTAATGCTGCCTTTTGTCTTGTGGGGAAGCATAATGTCCGTCTCTCATGTGAGTTTTGCACCGCCCTCAAACGCTCCCGACTGGCTGCTGTGGTCCAATCAAAAGAGTGGAGATGGGTGAAGGGAGGAGCTTTTAACCAACTGCAGCAATGTTCAGAGACAGAGAAGGGGTAGTCACCAGACACAGAAGAAGCTGCTCTATATGCCAGGCCTGAAACATAACTTTTGACTGATTAAAGGACTTGGAGAACTCTCTGCCACTACTCCTGTAAGTATATCTTATCTGTCGTCCAGGTGGGGTCAAAGATGGTTAAATTCCCTTGCAAATGTTACCTCAATTTATCTTTTGCTACTGTTACGACCCATGGCTTAAAGAGGCACCACGAATGTAGAGATTGTCATAAGACTTGTTTTTATTTTAAAAATATGTCATTTAATAGGTTGATGTAAAGAAAATATGCTAAAGGTGCTAGGTTCACCACCTCTGGGCCAATCTGGTGTCCTGGGGAAGAGAGAGAAGAAAGATAAATTAGTGAGTGGTCCACTTTTACCCTGGCAGGGACATCAGGTGTCCATGACAGTCAGACAAGGGGCATTACTGCTACTGGCAACAATATTACATAAAAATTAAAACTTATTCATGCGAACTGACAATTTGTTTGTCGTACAAAGCGACATCAAAATACAGTGTTTAGGTCATTTACTACATTAACATCAACTTTCCTTTGTTCTAATGCAGAACTACAGCATCCAAGAGAATTAAGTTCACATGTGACCAGTGTGGAAAGATGTGGCCATCTTCTTCCAGACTCAAAGTTCACTACAGAACTCACACAGGAGAAAGGCCATACAGCTGTGACCAGTGTGGGAAGGCGTTTAAACAGTCTAGTGCACTCAAAGCACACATGAGAATCCACACAGGAGAAAGGCCATACAGCTGTGACCAGTGTGGGAATGAATTTAAACAGGCTGGTGCACTCAAAGCACATATGAGAATCCACACGGGAGAAAGGCCATACAGCTGTGACCAGTGTGGGAATGAATTTAAACAGGCTGGTGCACTCAAAGTACATATGAGAATCCACACGGGAGAAAGGCCATACAGCTGTGACCAGTGTGGGAAGGAATTTAAAGACTTGGGTGCGCTCAAAGTACATATGAGAATCCACACGGGAGAAAGGCCATACAGCTGTGACCAGTGTGGGAAGGAATTTAAAGACTTGGGTGCGCTCAAAGCACACATGAGAATCCACACAGGAGAAAGGCCATACAGCTGTGACCAGTGTGGGAATGAATTTAAACAGGCTGGTGCACTCAAAGTACATATGAGAATCCACACGGGAGAAAGGCCATACAGCTGTGACCAGTGTGGGAAGGAATTTAAAGACTTGGGTGCGCTCAAAGTACATATGAGAATCCACACGGGAGAAAGGCCATACAGCTGTGACCAGTGTGGGAAGGAATTTAAAGACTCGGGTACACTCAAAGTACATATGAGAATCCACACGGGAGAAAGCCCCTTCAGCTGTGACCAGTGTGGGAAAGCATTTAAACGAGCTGATGCACTCAAAGTACATATGAGAATGCACACAGGAGAAAGGCCATACACATGCGACCAGTGTGGGAAGGCATTTAAATACTCGGGTTCACTCAAATTACATATGAATATCCACACGGGAGGAAGGCCATACAGCTGTGACCAGTGTGGGAATGAATTTAAAGAGGTTGCTGCACTCAAAGTACATATGAGAATCCACACGGGAGAAAGGCCATACACATGTGACCAGTGTGGGAAGGATTTTAAACACTCAGGTTCACTCAAAGTACATATGAGAATCCACACAGGAGAAAGGCCATACACATGTGACCAGTGTGGGAAGCAATTTAAATATTCTAATGTCCTCCATCAACATATGAGAATCCACACAGGAGAAAGGCCATACAGCTGTGACCAGTGTGAGAAAGCATTCTCTTTTTCATCCAATCTGAATAGTCACATGAGAATTCACAGTTGTTCTACACTGTATGAGTGTGGTCAGTGTGAAAAGGCTTTTAAAACATCACAGCAACGCTCCAGTCACTACCGAACACACACAGGAGACAAACCATACGACTGTGAAGAGAGTGGGAAGGCTTTAAGATCTGTGAGGAACCGTCTGAACCAAGTTTCCAGACTGAAGAGAAAAGCAGCAGCTGTGACCAGTGTGGGAGGACCTGCTCATCTGAAAGTGCACTGTCTTGAACACACTAAAGGAGACAGAGCTGCTGAGGCTGGATCATGTGAGGCTAAAGTCAGACTCAAAAAGCTGGAGATCAGGCTTCAGAGACTCCAGACTGTGGAGTCGACCTCAGTGTAGAGTCAAAAAGTACAAACATTATATGTTAAGATTAAGATTTTTTCAAACAAAGCTTTTTTTATTCCAAACTTTTCAGCTGGAATTTACTTTGTCCATCTTATTTTTTCATTATTTTTATTGATGGTGTTTTTTTGTTTTTTTTTAATATTTCTTTAACCTTTCATTTTTGTTTCACAGAAACACTCTTATGTGTTACCCCATAACAAAGTTTATTCTTCATGGATGCTGTGATGACAATATTAAAAGTAAAAGAAAGAAAATGAGAAAATAAAGTCTACATTTTATTTTAGACCAATTGCTTGTCGTGTCTTATGTCTTACATATGAATCAAGGAACTTTAGAAATGCCACAAATACATACACACAAAGGGCTGAAACAGTGTGAGCTTTTCTTACATAAACATTTGTAATTAAGTTGTTGATTATTGTTTGTCAATCAATCAAACACTTCTAACTTATGCAATACAAAACATTCTGTTTTCATGGGATTTGTCTGAGTGCTTTCAGATGAATAATCAATAGGCTGATGTAGAACAAGAGAAAGGTATTTTTCTGACATACTGGAAGTTGTAGTAACAACTCTTGTGTCCTGTTTTCAACAGTAAACAGATTAACAAACCCCCCAGCTCCGCTGCCGTTAGAACTAATTTCCACATCTAAGTGCAATGAGTTTGCAGTATTCCTTAATGACAAGGTTCAGGGCATTAAAAATGCCATCAATTCCACGACTGAAATAACAACCCAGCACCACCTAGACACTTAGAGCGGACTCACTTTGCACCTGTAACTGACAAAACTGTCCAACAGATCGTCACCAGTCTGAGTTCATCTACATGCTGCCTCCATGTGTTACCCACTAAATTTCTAAAGTCTGTGCTCAACAGTTTGTTGTCACCACTCACTTACATAGTTAAAACTGCAGTTATCAAGCCTCTCTTAAAGAAGAGGGGTGTTGATGCGACGATACTGAACAAATATCAACCGATCTCAAATCTGCCGTTTTTAGACTAAGTCCTTGAAAAAGTGCTTATCAACAGCTTATTAAATTTATCCAAATAAACAACTCCTTTGATGTTTTCCAGTCAGCCTAAATTGTTCATGATCATGTACTGCAATGTATTCCTTTCATTTTAGGAAAGTAACTGCATTTTGAATACCACTAAAACGAAGAGTAGCAGTCCATGTATCTGTTACTTTCCAACACTGAATACTGGCAAATACATTTTTCACTCTACAGTTGTCGCTCACTATATCACGGTTCACCTTCCTGTGTCCTGATTGGCTAAGGGACTGTAGACCATTGTTTCCTGTACAGCACTGAATGTGTTCCGTCAAATTTACATAAATGTTATTATACAAAAAAGATTTTTTTTCAAGCTTCAGTCATTTTATAATGTTGTTAACTCCTCAAAAACAGACCTGGAGTTGTGTTTTGTTCACAGGTTTGTGTTAGTTTATTATTAGTCTACATCTCCAAAGCTCAAAATGCTCTGTTCCACCTTGTGATGTCATGAAGCGGTAGTTTTCACATTAACAGCTCCTTTTACCTTCAGTTCAGTGGAGATTGACAATTTTGTAAATTATTCTATTGAAGGTGTGTGGAGTTTCAAAGTACTTCCTGTGTTACCACATGATGACATCACAAGGTGGGACAGAGTGTTTTCAGTTTGAGAGAAGAACTCAGCCTAAATATGCAGGGTTTGTGTTAAACATGTGTGAATGAAACAAAACATTTTCTGTCACGATCCGCATGATTCCTGCCCCATGTTTTGCCTCCTGTCCTGCTTTTCCCCTCCCTCACCTGCCGGAGCTGGGCTGAGCTCCTGGCTCCTCCCACACACACCTGCAGCTCATCAGCGCAATCACCACCACCTGCCGTGGATAAGAGGAGCCAGGACTAGACACTGCGGCCGTGTCCCAATTCGCCAAATGCACCTTTTGAAGGTTCCGGTCGAGAATCTGCCCTCCTCAGTGTAGCCGCCATCTTGCTGAAGTGGGACAGGCCTACACCACGGACCGCACTTCCACCGCTGTCTTTGAGCGTACGATACGTACATTACGTACGTTATTTTTAATTATTTATTATTTAATAGAAGAAAAGTCAAGATGTCGTCGTCACAGCCGTTTCTTTCTGTTTAGATTGAATATCAATAGGCAAATATAACGTTTGAGGTGATTTTTTTACTCAATTGTAGCTACTTCATAACTTTAACAAAATATACCATGTGAAAACGTAATAACAGAGACAGAGGTAACAATATAATTTTTACATTCATAGTCTATAAACCAGAGAACACTGATTAGTTGTACATAAAGTGGGATATTGCAGTTTAATGGTTCGGTATTTTGGCCAGTGGCTACACCACTTTAATAACAGTAGAGGGCACTGTTTCCCTCCTATGCTGTGCCAGTTCTTTTCATCTGATTATTATAAGGTATTTTGTAGCAGTGCAGCGCTACATCAAGCTAGTATCTTGATTTACTAACACGAAGGTAAATGACACGTGCCCACGAGGGGCGCAGACCTATGGAATGTACGGAACTCATAAAGATTTTGTGCACGTCTCAGGACTCTCTTCTGTCCTTTCCTCAGAGTCCGTTGCTTCATTGTTCACATTACCTGTGTGCAACTCATTAAACCTTCTGACTTTATGTTTCAGTCTCTTTGTCTTTGACACAATAGAAACGAACATTCTTACATTATTCTTATTGCAATAATAATTTCTCATGATAATAATGTCTCTTATTGTCTAGCAATAACTGCACATTCCTTTATTCCATGTAACTCTCCTCCTTTTTAATCATCAAACACACGGCCTGTACTTATCTTTATTCAGATTTAACAGTTTCATGTCACACTGTTGTAGATGAGGTAAACCAGTACGCACATTTGAACGTGTATTGCGCAGTGGACTCCATTTTCTTTTCTTTTTTGTGCAGCCGTGGTGCATGATGGGATATAGAAGTGCGTGAACTGTGCACGGATGCACGCTTCGGTTACGTCCGATCTCCATGGAAACGGTGCAAAGGGAAGGGCAGGTTTGTCGGCCGCATTCAGTAGGGTGGGTTGAAAAGGGACAGCCCTTGTCGCGCCGGAAATTATGTAACTGCCCTTCCAATCGCCCTTCCAATGGTGATTCTAAGGCCAGGTGGGCGAATTGGGACACGGCCTGCGAGATCGTCTGCGTATCTTCATCCTGTTCGGTGCCGGATCGTACGCGTGTCAACATCCTGCTTGCTGGACCGTCCCAGCTCCAGCACTCCCGGCTCTGCTTCGACCCTGCTTCCCAGCCCTGGTCTTGTATTGTCACTGCACTCCACGTCACTGGACCCTGCCTTGCACCCTGCTCCTCGTCCTGGGTCTGATCACCCTGTCTACATCCCTGCACTCCAAGACTCCGGACCCTGGCTTGCACTCTGCTCCCTGCCCTGGTGCTGCCCGCATTGTTGTCTCCGCTGCGCTCTACGTTCCGCTCCTGGATCCTGGCCGCACCTTGCCTCCTGCTCACCGCCAGATCAACCCTCGTTACTGTACTTTTTTTGTCACTTCTGTAAATAAACACTGTAAAACATTACCCGAGTACTGCACTTTTTGGTCCACATTCCCCAGCATTATGACATTTTCTCATGGAACAGCACAAGTACCTACTATACAAACATTGCAGCATCACTTTAAGCTGTCATTATATCACTTTATATGGCAAACACCCCGTCTATTTCTATGAATGAAGCCAGTTTCTTCGACACAAACCATATCAGGGCTGGATCATGTGTGCACAGCAGAGATATGGCTCAAATAACGATGCACATGCGACTGTTTTTAGCCTCTCATCTCCTGTAAAGCTGGATCTGTATCGCAATGACAGGGCTAGCCACGCTTTTAAATCACAAAATGTATAAACCAATGAGGCTATGACATGATTAAACATTGGATTTTGGTGAGAAACGCGTAAAAAAGCTGCCAGGTTCGAAAAACAAAGCTAATCTTTTGCTAAACTAACTGTTGGATGATGAGAATCCTGCGGCTAGCATGTTAGCTGTAGCTGAAAAACATTGGCATTATTACAAAAACGTTAGCGATAAAAAGGTAAACCACGAGATGTACTTTTAAACTTAAATGTGACACGTTTATAAACTTACAAAACGGCGCGTAGGACGGTGACAAACGCTTAAACTTCAGCGGTGGGATAAAACTAGAGCTTCACAAAAACAAAACAGACTAGATTTGCGGAAGTGCGTGTTCGTGGCGCAGCCAATCAGAGCGCGCCAAGCATCCGTCTCAACCAATCAACGCACGGCAGAGGCGGGGTTTACGGGAACGTCATTTATTATCGAACACCACGTTTTTAAAGCCGTTTCTTTCTTCTCTGTTTTTACTTTTTGAGTGGATATTTTAAGGAGTTTGTGCAGCTCATTTGGATGCAAACTATAGCACCTATTCTGTTTTTGATCATTTATGTTAATGTTTAATTTGGTTTTCAATAAATTATGAATAAATCAATAATTGGCCCAATACACTAAAAAAGTGCGTTTTATGTGAGAGGTTAAGTTGTAATATTCTATTTATTTAATAACAGGCGATCATGTTGTTTACTGATTTGTTATTACTATGGTTCTATCAGGGAATACATGTATATATTATTGTTAATAATATATGCACTTTGTTTTTCCATGTAAGCTCCCTGGTTCTTGTAAATAGTTTTTTTCCCTTTCTATTCCTTCAATATACTAAAACGGGATGGGACTAAATGAGCATGGTATAGTTTTGACAAGCACTTTTTAGGGGCTTTGATTAATTATGTTTTATACAATTCTTGAACTGGAAAAAATGTGCCTGTAATCTGTTTTCTTCCTGAAATAAAATATTCATTAAAAAAAGAAAATTATCTTGTATTTACATATCTGGTTGGTCTTATTTTGATGACACACTTTAGGTTGTGGGTTATTCACATTTATTGTTCTTTGTAGTGAGGACTTCTGGTTTGTAAGTACAGTCAGATGTTCAGCATTAGGACTGATTTTCTGGAGGGTCTGGGGATTTGTTCTTCTCTAATAGTTGGGGTTTGGTTTGATGAAAACATATGGAGATAGTGCACATCCCTGTCTAGTGCCTGTGTGCAGTGTAAAAACAAAACTGTTTTTGTTTGATTATTTATGAAATAATCATAAAAATGACTTTGATTTGTGATTGCAGGTCATTGTAGCTCATGTATATATATACAGCCACATGTCTTCACTTTGCCAGTGCCCCACTCCCTCAGCCCTTCACACCTCTGCCTCAGCCCATCAGCCCACAGCTCCATGGACTGATCCACCTGGCTGACTGACACTTCATTACCTTTATTATTGTAATGCTGCCTTTTGTCATGTGGGGCAGCATAATGTCCCTCTCTCATGTGAGTTTTGCACCGCCCTCAAACGCTCCCGACTGGCTGCTGTGGTCCAATCAAAAGAGTGGAGATGGGTGGAGGGAGGAGCTTTTAACCAACTGCAGCAATGTTCAGAGACAGAGAAGGGGTAGTCACCGGACACAGAAGAAGCTGCTCTATATGCCAGGCCTGAAACATAACTTTTGACTGATTAAAAGACTTGGAGAACTCTCTGCCTCTACTCCTGTAAGTATATCTTATCTGTTGTCCAGGTGGGGTCAAAGATGGTTAAAACCCTGTCAGTTTTTTCCGGAGGCAAGCTGAAAACAAGAGTCCAGAAGAATTAAGCAGATTCTCAATTCAGTCTGTTTATTTTTGGCTCAAGCAGATACAGGCTTGATTCAAGTTGATTTTCCTCACCGTCTCTTGTTTTATCATGGCCAGTGTGGCTCTTATATACACAAAAGCCCAGAAACCTCTTACAAGATAGAAAAGCACCACGTGTCCCACGCTCTTAATAATTAACATGCTGTGCATAGACATGAACATGTTATCTGGGTTCACTGAAGACAAAGTAAACAAAACAGGTGTGCTTATCTGATCTTCTGATTACAAACATATATGTGGCTTTTCTGAGTACGTATGGCATTCCACGTTGGAGTCTCCACGCAGGCAAACAGGTCAAAGTATAATTGTCACATAGATTTATGTTATGACCCATGGCTTAAAGAGTCACCAAGAAGTTATAGATTGACATAAGACTTGTTTTTATTTTACAAAAATGCCATTTAATAGCTTGATGTACCGAAAATCTGAAAAAAGTCCTAAGTTAACCGCCTCTGGACCGGTCTTGTGTACTGGGGAAGGGAGAGAAGAAACACAAATTAGAGAGTGGTCCGCTGTTTTACCCTGGCAGTGACATCAGGTGTATCTGACAGTAAGACAAAAGGCCATTACAGTTACTTCTAACAATATTACATAAAAATTAAAACTTATTCATAGAAACTGACAACTTGCTTGTCGTACAAATCCACGTCAAAACACAGTGTTTAGGTCATTTACTACATTAACATCTACTTTCCTTTGTTCTAATGCAGAACTACAGCACCCGAGAGAATGAAGTTCACATGTGACCAGTGTGGAAAGATGTGGCCTTTTGCTTCCAGTCTCAAAGTTCACTACAGAACTCACACAGGAGAGAAGCCATTTAAATGTGACCGGTGTGGAATGGAATTTCGACGGTCTGATCATCTGGATCGACACATGAGAGTCCACACGGGAGAAAGGCCATACAGCTGTGACCAGTGTGGGAAGGCATTTAAACAGTCTAGTGCACTAAAAGTACATATGAGAATCCACACAGGAGAAAGCCCGTACAGCTGTGACCAGTGTGGGAATGAATTTAGAGACTCGGGTACACTCAGAGCACATATGAGAATCCACACAGGAGAACGACCGTACAGCTGTGACCAGTGTGGGAATGAATTCAAACAGGCTTTTGCACTCAGAGCACATATGAGAATCCACACAGGAGAAAGCCCCTACAGCTGTGACCAGTGTGGGAGAGCATTTAAACGCGCTGATGCACTCAACATACATACGAGAATCCACACAGGAGAAAGCCCCTACAGCTGTGACCAGTGTGGGAATGAATTCAAACAGGCTTTTGCACTCAAAGCACATATGAGAATCCACACAGGAGAAAGCCCGTACAGCTGTGACCAGTGTGGGAAGGCATTTAAAAGTGCTGATGCACTTAAAGTACACATGAGAATCCACACAGGAGAAAGCCCGTACAGCTGTGACCAGTGTGGGAAGGCATTTAAAAGTGCTGATGCACTTAAAGTACACATGAGAATCCACACAGGAGAAAGGCCATACAGCTGTGACCAGTGTGGGAATGAATTCAAACAGGCTTTTGCACTCAGAGCACATATGAGAATCCACACAGGAGAAAGCCCCTACAGCTGTGACCAGTGTGGGAAGGCATTTAGAGATTCGGGTACACTCAAAGTACATATGAGAATCCACACGGGAGAACGACCGTACATATGTGACCAGTGTGAGAAAGCTTTCTCTCATTCATCCAATCTGAATAGACACATGAGAATTCACAGTTGTTCTACACTGTATGAGTGTGGTCAGTGTGAAAAGGCTTTTAAAACATCGCAGCAACGCTCCAGTCACTACCGAACACACACAGGAGACAAACCATACGACTGTGAAGAGAGTGGGAAGGCTTTAAGATCTGTGAGGAACCGTCTGAACCAAGTTTCCAGACTGAAGAGAAAAGCAGCAGCTGTGACCAGTGTGGGAGGACCTGCTCATCTGAAAGTGCACTGTCTTGAACACACTAAAGGAGACAGAGCTGCTGAGGCTGGATCATGTGAGGCTAAAGTCAGACTCAAAAAGCTGGAGATCAGGCTTCAGAGACTCGAGACTGTGGAGTCGACCTCTGTGTAGAGTCAAAAAGTACAGACATTATGTTAAGATTAAGATTTTTTTCTGATGGCTTCAACACATATATTCAAGTTATATTATGTTATCTCACTGTTCATTTTAAAGGTACTGTAATGTTCACTCTTTATTATAATCATTATATTCAACTATGTAAACTATGTAATCTGCACTAATGTTTGTTCTTGAGTCTTGCAGAAAATGTCTTTTGAAAGTGCAGGATCCCACGGGAAGAAGGTCACTGTGAAACCTAAACAGAAACATCATGGGAGGATGTTTGTGCGAAGGGGAAGAGTGACCTTCTAGAAATGCAAAAACAGAATATATTTCTCTGTGAATTTCGTCATATGTTTTTGCATTTGTAACTAGGGTCCCTAAGTTAATAAAGGGAGGAGAAAAACGGTGGGGGCCTTCAGAAGGAGGGTGCGAGGTGATTCTGTAACTGAAGGTTTTTGCCTCCCCGCTCTTTCTCCTCAATATTGAGACAAAATAATCTTTCTTGTCTTCTCTTCTCTTTTGAACTGTAATATAGGTTAAAAAGGTGAACCTATCATTTTCAAACAAAGCTTTTTTTTTATTCCAAATTTTTCAGCTGGAATTTACTTTGTCCATCTTATTTTTTCAATTTTCTTTTTTCTTTTCTTTTTTTTTTTTTTTTTTAACCTTTGTTTATCCTTTCATTTCTGGTTCACAGAAACACTCTTGTGAGTTACCCCACAACAAAGTTTATTCTTCATTGATGTTGTGATGACGATATTAAAAGTAAAAGAAAGAAAATGAGAAAATAAAGTCTACATTTTATTTTAGAATATTTGTTTGTCATGTCTTATGTCTTACATATGAATCAAGGAACTTTAGAAATGCCACAAATACATACACACAAAGGGCAGAAACAGTGTGAGCTTTTCTTACATAAACATTTGTAATTAAGTTGTTGATTATTGGTTGTCAATCAATCAAACACTTCTAACTTATGCAATACAAAACATTCTGTTTTCATGGGATTTGTCTGAGTGCCTTTAGATGAATAATCAATAGGCTTCATAATTTCTTATTTAAATTATTTCATCACCTCTGATCAACAATAATTTGCCTTTTTCATAAATTCTCATCCTTTTCTGGGGATTTATATTTAGGCCACCATACACTTAAAGATATTCTCTTATGAGTTATTCCCACCAAGGGGGAAAAAAACAACTAATTCTTAAAAATATAACCAGGACCATTGAAGTGATTGGTATTTGTAGCGTAGTTAGTAGTTGTATTATGGTTTTCTGCTTCTGAAGAGTGCAGACACAGACCTTCTTTGCTCCTGCTGCTTCCTTCTTTACTTTTCTTTTTAATCATTTTTCCTCTTCCAGTGCTGGTGGATTTGTTTAGTTATGATTTTCCAACCAAGACTTTCAACCCATTTTTACATTTTTATCTACATTTCTGACGTACCATTGACATGTTGGGGGGAAGAAACCAAAGGAATTATTTCTCCAAACGCTATTGGAACTATCAACAACAAATGAATGAGTTACGAGCACAGATATTTGTTTTAGAATCTGAAAAAGGACTTCACCGAACTTCAGATTTGAATCTGAAACACGAGTAAACAAAAAGGGTGGAGGTGTGTGTGCATTTTTTAGAGATAATTTGGTCACTCACAGGTTGTCATTTGGGGTGTTTTCATCTTTTGAGTTTGTTTCCTTTAAAATGCAGCTAAAACAATCCTCCTCCATACTCTACTTAGTCATATACAAACCTCCCCAGCACTGTCTGAGTTTTACTGATGATTTTACTGAGATGCTGTCAGTCGTATGCACAGACTTTGATGTTTTAGTCATTACAGGTGATTTTAATGTACGTTTGGATATTGTGTTTGACAGAAACACTAAAGAGCTCAGTTCTGTCCTTGAAACCTTTGGTCTGACTCTGCATGTCAGCGAGCCACAACAGAGGACACACTCTGGACCTGCTCATTACAAAAGGAGTAAATATTTCAAATGTCATTGTGGTGGATGTTGCTCTGTCTGATCATTTCTGTGTCTTTTTTGACCTGTCTGTTATTCCCAAACCAGTGGCTGGTCCTGTAGTTGTTCAAAGGAGACACATACAGTGAGGCAAATAAGTATTTGAACACCCTGTGATTTTGAATGTATTCCCACTTAGAAATCATGGAGGGGTCTGAAATTTTCATATCAGGTGCATGTCCACTAACAATCTAAAAAATAAAAATAAAAATCTGGAAATCACACTCTAAGATTATTTTATTATTATTATTATTATTATTATTATTTTATTTTTTTGTATGTTACTGCTGCAAATAAGTATTTGAACACCTGAGAAAATCAATGTTAATATTTGGTACAATAGCCTTTGTTTGCATTTACAGAGGTCAAACGTTTCCTGTAGTTTTCACCAGGTTTGCACACACAGCAGGAGGGATTTTGGCCACTCCTCCACACAGATCTTCTCTAGATCAGACAGGTTTCTGGGATGTCGCTGAGAAACAGAGTTTGAGCTCCCTCCAAAGATTTTCTATTGGGTTTAGGTCTGGAGACTGACTAGGCCACTCCAGAACCTTGATATGCTTCTTATGGAGCTGCTCCTTGGTTATCCTGGCTGTGTGCTTCAGGTGATTGTCATGTTGGAAGACCCAGCCACGACCCATCTTCAATGCTCCAACTGAGGGAAGGCGGTTGTTCCCCAAAATCTCGCAATACATGGCCCCGGTCATCCTCTCCTTAATACAGTGCAGTCGTCCTGTCCCATGTGCAGAAAAACACCCCCAAAGCATAATGTTTCCACCCCCATGCTTCACAGTAGGGATGGTGTTCTTTTGATGGTAATCATAATTCTTTATCCTCTAAACACGGCGAGTGGAATTGAGACCAAAAAGTTCTCTTTTGGTCTCATCTGACCACGTGACTTTCTCCCATGACTCCTCTGAATCATCCAAATGGTCATTGGCTTTCCAAGGTTACTGTGAGTAATACACTAAGACGTCATGGTTTAAAATCATGCACGGCACAGAAGGTTCCCCTGCTTAAACCAGCACATGTCCAGGCCCGTGTTAACGGTGGTCTCAGCTCTTTTCAGGTCATTGAGCAGCTCCTCCCGTGTAGTTCTGGGTTGACTCCGCACCTTTCTTAGGATCACTGAGACCCCACGAGGTGAGATCTTGCATGGAGCCCCAGTCTGAGAGAGATTGGCAGTCATGTTTAGCTTCTTCCATTTTCTAATAATTGCTCCAACAGTGGATCTTTTTCACCAAGCTGCTTGGCAATTGCCCCAAAGCCCTTTCCAGCCTTGTGGAGGTTTACAGTTTTGTCTCTTGTGCATTTTGACAGTTCTTTATGCAGCTAACACCTCAAACAGAGGCTTCTAATT
Organism: Periophthalmus magnuspinnatus; assembly: GCF_009829125.3. Classification (NCBI taxonomy): domain Eukaryota; kingdom Metazoa; phylum Chordata; class Actinopteri; order Gobiiformes; family Gobiidae; genus Periophthalmus; species Periophthalmus magnuspinnatus. The sequence continues at coordinate 30,813,216 of NC_047138.1, read as the reverse complement.
TAGAATAATAAGTGGAATGGAGGTGGACTTTTTGAAGGTGGACTAACAGACTAACAGATTCAGACTTGAACTTTAACAGCCACATCAAATCAATAACAGCTGCAGCTTTTTACCACCTAAAACATTGCAAAAATCAAAGGTAAACTGTCAAAACCAGACTTGGAGAGACTTATCCTGCATTTGTGTCCAGTAGGTTAGACGACTGTAACGTCCTGCTCACTGGCCTCTACAAATGAGCTTTAAGACAGAACAGAACATCCAGAACACTGCTGCTCGGGTCTAGACTAGAACCAGGAAGTACTTCACACATGGGTCCTGTGCTCAGGTCTAGAACCAGGAAGTACTTCACACATGTGTCCTGTGCTCAGGTCTACAACCAGGAAGTACTTCACACATGTGTCCTGAGGTGTCGTGAGGACGTCTGGTTTGTAAGTACAATTCATTTCTATTCCAACTCGACCTGACCCTAGAAATTTAAACAAAGGCACATTCATTGACGTGATCTTAACAAACAAACCCCATGATTATAAGACAAATGGTGTTTTTCCACTTGATTTTAGTGACCGTTGTCCATTTCGATGTATTTGGAATACAAAAGTGAAAAAGACACATGCATAAAAATGAGAGGATCCTATAGACATTTCAGTGAGCAGGACTTTATCTCTGATCTGTGTTAGAGTGATATCGAGCTAATGTCACCATTCCATGGCCCTGATATGGCCTTAAAGTTTAGTTTTCTTTTTTATATATATACATTGAATGAAATTGTTGACCGCCCAAAAGAAAAACAAAAAATAAATGCAACAATCTTTGGTTCAGCTCAGAAATTGCAAGTTTAATTAGAGAAATAAATGCTGCCTGGAAACCTGCACACACAACTAGAGCAGATTTGGGCATTTTTCTGCAAAAAGAGAAATAAATGTTTATCAGCAGTTTCCAGCAAAGTCCTGGAGGACAGTCAGATCACTCTCAGAACCTAATATTCATACATTACCAAACCAATATTTTATGAGATTCAGCTGTTGTAATTTCTAAAGAGGAAATACGTGATGCTTTTAATAGGCACTTTATCTCTGCATGTGACATTTTGGATAATAATGGTGATCCTTTTGATCTTGATTATGTTGAATCTGAACCTCGTCCATAGACCCAAAGAAGTCCACGGGAGCTGACGACTTTGACCCAAAACTTCTATTACCGACTGCCCCATATTTAATTCAACCTTTTTTTTTTACATATTTTTAATTGATGGACTCAAATGGCAGTTAAAACAGAATAATGGAAAACTGCATGTTTAGCCTTTAAATTAAAAGGTGGGACAACTAAAAATGTACATCATTTCCGGCCAATATCCAAATAACTTGCAAAAGTTTTAGAAAAGTTAGTTGCAAATCAAGTTACAGTTTATTTAAATTAACTGCTCCATTTTGAATCTTATCAGTGGGGTTTCAAAAAAGGGCATAGTCCTGTTACTGCACCACAAAAGTTTTAAATGACATGACCCAGCCTATAAAATCTGATATATGATTAAACACATTTTCCTCTCGTTCTGGCTTTTACTGCCTGGAAGCTCCGTTACTATAGCAACCCGAACACTCGCGATACTTCGCGGTATCCCCATGCGGAAGTGTGACGTCAGTGCAGGAAACAAACAGCAGATGCACCGGTGTGTAGATGGAGGAATGTTAGCGCGGAGAACGGCTGTAAGTAGATAACTCCTCAAACCTTTCATGTTTTATATGTCTATATCTGAGTTTTGTGTCCCTCAACCTGCAGATCCCACTGTGACCGCGTCGTGTTACGGCTTTAATCAAAGGAACTGGTGAGTGTTGTAGCTAATGCTAAGCGGCGCTAACGTTACTTTTTAGTGTTTTGGCGCACACTGCCTCCGTTTTCATTGTGCGTGTCGGTGATTTAAACATTTAAAGTGTTGGCTAATAATCACCTGAAGTACTGTCTCTCTTTCCTCTGAGCCAAACCAGATCTTCTTAGCCCAAAATGATGTTTTGCTTGACACACGTGTTACATGTACTTAAGGAGTAGTGGCAGAGAGTTCTGGAAGTCCTTTAACCAATCAGTCAAAGTTATGGGACAAAGCCTGACATATAGAGCAGCTTCATCTGTGTCCAGTCACTGCCTCTTCTCTGTCTCTGAACATTGTTGCAGCTGGTTAAAAGCCCCTCCACCCATCTCTTCTCTTTTGACTGGACCAAGCCAATCGGAGCATTTGAGGGTGTTGTAAAACTCACATGAGAGACGGACATTATGCTGTGGCACAAAACAAAGGGCATAAACAGGGTAATTAAAGCCGCACGCGGCGATAAAGGCCTTCGCCGCCCCTTGGGACCGTGGGATACACGCCACTGCGAAGACCCTGCCTCTCGTCCCCGTTTACATCGCCCCTCTTTCCCAAAACAGTGTCTATATCAGTGGTTCTTAACCTTGTTGGAGACACTGAACCCCACCAGTTTCATATACACATTCACCGAACCCTTGATTGTTGAAAAAACTTTTTTTTTTTCAAATTCAAGACATATGTATGTTTTGCTGGTGCACAGAATGAATCGTGCATTAACATAACTGTTCAAAGAATAAAACCAATACAATGCATGAACTCACAACAAATTACATACATACCTTTTCACAAAGACATGACCTTTTTTAATACTACCACACTGAAATTATTTAAATTTTTAACCTTATGTATTTCAATAATGAACTTATTGTGTTTTTGCTATTTATTATTTTTAACATTTTCACACACACCCATCATGTAATTTCCATCAGGCTAGAATAATAATGAATATTTACTGCAAATCAGTGACTTCTGCTGTTGAATTTGAGAGACCAGGTCAGAAACCCGTGGCTTCACCTTGACAAGTGCCACTCTCAAGTCATTTTCACAGTAAAGTCTGTTCCTTTTCTTAGTTTTTATGTCGTTTTATGTTTTTATGCCGTTCAAACGGCTCATTTAAGTTGGGCAGGTACTTCGATAGACACATCAAAGGTGCATTTGTTGAATTGGGCCAACATCTGAAGACGCTCGCAGACCGCTAATCATATGAGTCGGGTGTGTGTCTTGACTTCCGCCGAACCCCTGAGACTGACTCACCGAACCCCTAGGGTTCGATCGAACCCAGGTTATGAACCACTGGTCTATATCATACTACTCCACTCATTACAATGAGCGTATATCTCACATTGTCACGCCTGCCGGGTTGGAGATACAGCTCTGTCCTTATTGGGTTTTTTGTTCAGTATGATGTGTGGAATATGTGTACCAAATTTCAATGATCTATGACAAACACATTTTTTCCATCCCAGTGTGCTGTGGAGCAATTTAATGTGTCAGCTGTGTAAATTGTGTATCACTGCGTTCAGATCATCCTGTATCATCAGGTAAAATTTTGCAAAGACTGGGTTCCGCTCACAATGGCCGACTTCCTGTAGCATTTAGGGAAGAGACATAATATAATTTTTGACTTGTCTTGACATGGGCTCTGCTTGTACCAAATTTGATTTGTCTACAATGTCTATGTTGTGCCTCCCTAGTCATCCAGGTCTGATCCATCATAAAAGCAAACGTTAAATCTGTCAACTGGACAAAAAATTGTAGAAGTGAAGAGGTTTCACTGCTCATCCAAGCCGCTTCTTCAGTTCTGGTCAGATTGCTGGTGGACACTTCTTTATATCGATCTGAAGGGAGGAGCCAACTACATTGAAACTGTAAACAGCTGTTATTTACAGTTTCAGTCTTATTGGGCCCTCATTCAGCCTTAGTGGGTCTACTGGCTAGCTCTATTGTGCTCATTATTTTCTTTGGGTCTGAGGATGGAGTTGTATAATGGGGCATAGGTGAACTCTTCTTTGAACAGGGGCATGAGACGTCACAATAAAGGTTTGTCATTGCTGTAATGGATTTAGATTTTTGAGCTGGCGCTATTGAGTCATTTTTAAGCGTTCATGATGCTTCATTGGCTTTTTCCAAACAAAACTCTGTGAAAGAGAAATATTTTCTTGAAATTTCCTAATTTTGTTGAAAATTCAACATGACTAAACCCAAAGTTATATTCAAAATGTAATTGATATTCTTTAATCACACATGTGTTTAGTGTGTTTTGGCCAAATTTGAAACGTTCGTCCTCCAGCTCCTCTGGTGGGACCCCAAGGCGTTCCCAGGCCAGCCGAGAGACATAGTCCCCCCAGCGTGTCCTGGGTCTTCCCGGCGCCTCCTCCTGGTGGGACATGCCCAGAACACCTCCCTAGGGAGGCGTCCAGGAGGCATCCTGAGCAGATGCCCGAGCCACCTCAACTGGCTCCTCTTGATGTGTAGGAGCAGCGGCTCTACTCCAAGCTCCTCCCGTGTGACTGAGCTCCTCACCCTATCCCTAAGGGTGCGCCTGGCCACCCTAAGGAGGAAACCCATTTCGGCCGCTTGTATCTGTGATCTTGTCCTTTCGGTCATTACCCAGAGCTCATGACCATAGGTGAGGGTAGGAACGTAGATTGACCAGTAAATAGAGAGCTTCGCCTTCCGGCTCAGCTCCTTCTTTACCACAACGGACCGATACAGCGACCGCATCACTGCAGACGCTGCACCGATCCACCTGTTAATCTCACGCTCCATCCGTCCCTCACTCGTGAACAAGACCCCGAGATACTTGAACTCCTCCACTTGGGGCAGAGACTCACCACCCACCCGGAGAGAGCAAACCACCTTTTTCGACAATGGCTCAGTGGTTAGAGTGTTGGTCCCCCAACCCGAAGGTCGGAGGATCGAGTCCCGCTCGGACCAAGTTCTGTCGTTGTGTCCTTAGGCAAGACACCTCACCCACATTGCCTAGTATGAAAGTGGTGTGTGCGTGAATGATAGGTGGTGGTCGGAGGGGCCGATGGCGCAGATCGGCAGCCTCGCTTCCGTCAGTCTCCCCAGGGCAGCTGTGGCTACAATAGTAGCTTACCATCACCAAGTGTGGAAATAAATGAATAATGACTCTAGTGTAGAGCTTTGAGAGTCTTTGACAAGCCTGTAAAGCGCATTACAAGTGTAAGGCATTATTATTATTTTTCCAGTTGAAAACCATGGCTTTGGATTATTCAGATACAGCTTTTTTACTTTTAGCTCAGATTAACATTTAGCAGTTTACGTGTTGATGCTCATGTTTTTTCATAAATGTCTTGATAATATTTTTATATTTTGTAGTGAATGGAGAATTGCTGTGATGTTCTGTCTCACGTTTGTGACACTAGTGCAAATGTGACTTATGTGAAAAAGCTTTCCCTGCATCATCATGTGTTCCACTCACACAGGGAGCTCAGTTATAAGTTTAACCAGGAGAAGATATGGCCTTCTAAAGCTGTGTGAAAGTGTATATCACAATGCTTGTACAATGTACAGTGTGGTTCACAAACTAAACAGTTGATTGTGTGACCTTATCCCACTGCAATCATCCTCTCATCAGCACCACACAAGGAAAAAATGTATATTAAAATGAAAATTTAGGAAATTAAAATGTATCAGCTTTAGTGTCTGCTATAGAGGTCCACAAATATGGAATGAATTAAGCATTGACATTAAACAGTCTGCCTCATTACCTGTATTTAAAAGAAATCTAAAATGCAAACTACTGGGAAGTTATAGTGCCTGACTTAGTGCGGCTCATGTTCTGCATTGGGTCTTCTCTCTGCTCATAACGGGTGTGTGTATATAAACGTATGTGGATGTGTGTGTATTATACATATATTTATATGTGTGTGCAGGTGCATGTATGTATGTATGCTATGCATGTGTCATATATAGATATTGTATATGTTGTATAGGTCATATATATGATGTATATTGTGTGTTTACATATATGTGTATATGTGTGTGTGTGTGTGTGTGTGTGTGTGTGTGTGTGTGTATATATATATGTATATGGCAAAAGTAAAAAGAAAGAAAACTTGCCAAGCCATCATGGGTGTTTCGCACAGGGTGATGGGCCCCATTCCATAAGCTTTACAGCTTCTTGGGGTTGTTTTTCACAGGGTCAACTGGGAATAGGTGAACGATATACACTTCCATATGTAGCATGGAAACGCAGAATTGTAGATGAGTATGTTGGTACGTGTGTGTATGTATGTGCTTTACTAAACTTTGACCACTGTGAAAAATAAAATTGAATTGAAGTGCAGTGATTGGTATTTGTAGCATAGTTAGTAGTTATACTTTTAGTAAAAGGGTTATTAAAATTGTCTATATATAAAGCATATTTTGGAATTAAATGTCTGGTTGGTCTTATTTTGATGACATACTTTAGGTTGTGGGTTATTCACATTTATTGTTCTTTGTAGTGAGGACGTCTGGTTTGTAAGAACAGTCAGATATTCAGCATTAGGACTGATTTTCTGGAGGGTCTGGGGATTTGTTCTTCTCTAACACTGGTCAACACTAAATTTATTGTCTAAGATTTTTTAGCTGATTTAGGATAATTTTGATGTGCTGAATCCAAAAATCACATTGGTTTTGCTCAATCAGGTCAACGTTCTGAACTAAGCTACATATTTATTTTTGGACGACTTTGTTTACATGCATGAGTATTTTCACGTCATATGATACAAAATTCTGTTATATTTCTCACTATAAACAAATTCTGAAGATTTTGCATGTGCCAACTTATGACTAATTGTTTTTTTTTTTATATTACACGTGAATGAAATGGCTTCGACTAGAAGATCTTGCAAAAATAAGCCTGACATATTCTGCTACATCTGTGGTGAATACACCAATTTTCCCAACAGGAATCAAGTCACAAGTTTCATAAAGCGTGCTTACTATGCTTATTTTGGTATTAAACTTGGTGACCAAGATGAAGCTTGGGCGCCACACACGGCATGCAAGTCATGCACCGAGTGTCTGCGTCAGTGGACTAAAGGCAAGAAGAGCTGTCTGAAGTTTGGAATTCCCATGGTTTGGAGGGAGCCGACAAACCATGTCACTGACTGCTACTTCTGGGCTATTGATGTGACTGGGATCAACAGAAAGAACCGAAGCCTCAAGTATCCTGACCGTGAATCAGCACGTCGTCCTGTTGCTCACTGTGATGAAATTCCAGTACCTGTCTTTGGAGAAGTTCCTGACATCAGTGACAAAGATTCCTCCAGTGTGGTTTTAATGATGATGCTCCACATCCTTTTTCCCAAAAGGAGCTAAATGTTCAGGTTTCCTGAGAATCTGGAATCACTGAGTGATGAGCAGGTGGAGAGATTCCATCAGGACATAAAAGAGATGGAGAGCAGGTATCAGGGACGCTGGGATGCAGTCATGATGGCTGATTACTGTTGGACTCTGAAGAGAGACATCCCTGCTGCTGAGCATTTAAGGGGTTCATAGAAACAGAAGTTCACGTCCTGAATTTTGCACAATGATAACGTAAAGTTCCAATTTACATGTACTTACCTTTATCAATTAACACAACGTAACATTTAATTAATACATTCTGTTAGAAACTATTTTTTTTATCTCCTAAAACATTTTTTGGATCGGATTTTTCAAAATCAAATTAGCATAAAAACCTGACCTGACTAAGAAAAATGGATATCATTTTTGGATTCAGCGGTGCAAAATGGTCGTAATTCAGTTGAAAAAACACAGACAACTTTCAAAAATGTTTTTTTTTGTAACCCAGTGTAATAGTTGGGGTTTGGTTTGATGAAAACATATGGGGACAGTGGACATCCCTGTCTAGTGCCTGTGTGCAGTGTAAAGACCTGTGAAATAATCATAAACATGACTTGGTGATTGCAGGTCATTGTAGCTCATGTAAATATTTGATTTTTAGCCTCAGGAGGCTGTAGTGAGTCAGTGATGTAAACCTGCTTTTTTAACCCATCCCCCTCTCCTCCCCCACACAGCCACATGTCTTCACTTTGACAGTGCCCCACTCCCTCAGCCCTTCACACCTCTGCCTCAGCCCATCAGCCCACAGCTCCATGGACTGATCCACCTGGCTGACTGACACTTCATTACCTTTATTATTGTAATGCTGCCTTTTGTCTTGTGGGGAAGCATAATGTCCCTCTCTCATGTGAGTTTTGCACCGCCCTCAAACGCTCCCGACTGGCTGCTGTGGTCCAATCAAAAGAGTGGAGATGGGTGGAGGGAGGAGCTTTTAACCAACTGCAGCAATGTTCAGAGACAGAGAAGGGGTAGTCACCGGACACAGAAGAAGCTGCTCTATATGTCAGGCCTAAAACATAACTTTTGACTGATTGGTTAAAGGACTTGGAGAACTCTCTGCCACTACTCCTGTAAGTATATCTTATCTGTCGTCCAGGTGGGGTCAAAGATGGTTAAATTCCCCTGCAAATGTTACCTCAATTTATCTTTTGCTACTGTTACGACCCATGGCTTAAAGAGGCACCACGAATGTAGAGATTGTCATAAGACTTGTTTTTATTTTAAAAATATGTCATTTAATAGGTTGATGTAAAGAAAATATGCTAAAGGTGCTAGGTTCACCACCTCTGGGCCAATCTGATGTCCTGGGGAAGAGAGAGAAGAAAGATAAATTAGTGAGTGGTCCACTTTTCCCTTGGCAGGGTCATCAGGTGTCCATGACAGTCAGACAAGGGGCCATTACAGCTACTGGCAACAATATTACATAAAAATTAAAACTTATTCATGCAAACTGACAATTTGCTTGTTGTACAAAGCCACATCAAAACACAGTGTTTAGGTCATTTACTACATTAACATCAACTTTCCTTTGTTCTAATGCAGAACTACAGCACCCGAGAGAATGAAGTTCACATGTGACCAGTGTGGAAAGATGTGGCCATCTTCTTCCAGACTCAAAGTTCACTACAGAACTCACACAGGAGAAAGACCGTACAGCTGTGACCAGTGTGGGAATGAATTCAAACAGGCTGGTGCACTCAAAGAACATATGAGAATTCACACAGGAGAAAGGCCATACAACTGTGACCAGTGTGGGAAAGCATTTAACCGCAGTGATGCACTAAAAGCACATATGAGAATCCACACGGGAGAAAGGCCATACAGCTGTGACCAGTGTGGGAAAGCATTTAACCGTGGTGATGCACTAAAAGCACATATGAGAATCCACACAGGAGAAAGGCCATACAGCTGTGACCAGTGTGGGAAGGAATTTAAAGACTTGGGTAAACTCAAAGTACATATGAGAATCCACACGGGAGAAAGGCCATACAGCTGCGACCAGTGTGGGAAGGCATTTACACAGTCTAGTGCACTCAAAGAACATGTGAGAATCCACACAGGAGAAAGACCGTACAGCTGTGACCAGTGTGGGAGAAAATTTAAACGCGCTGATACACTCAACATACATATGAGAATCCACACAGGAGAAAGGCCATACGTATGTGACAAGTGTGAGAAAGCGTTCTCTTCTTCATCCAGTCTGAGTAGACACATGAGAATTCACAAGTGTTTTAGACTGTATGAGTGTGGTCAGTGTGAAAAGGCTTTTAAAACATCGCAGCAACGCTCCAGTCACTACCGAACACACACAGGAGACAAACCATACGACTGTGAAGAGAGTGGGAAGGCTTTAAGATCTGTGAGGAACCGTCTGAACCAAGTTTCCAGACTGAAGAGAAGAGCAGCAGCTGTGACCAGTGTGGGAGGACCTGCTCATCTGAAAGTGCACTGTCTTGAACACACTAAAGGAGACAGAGCTGCTGAGGCTGGATCATGTGAGGCTAAAGTCAGACTCAAAAAGCTGGAGATCAGGCTTCAGAGACTCCAGACTGTGGAGTCGACCTCTGTGTAGAGTCAAAAAGTACAAACATTATATGTTAAGATTAAGATTTTTTTCTGATGGATTCAAAATATATATTCAAGTTATATTATGTTATCTAACTGTTCATTTTAAAGGTACTGTAATGTTCACTCTTTATTATAATCATTATTTTCAACTATGTAAACTATGTAATCTGCACTAATGTTTGTTCTTGAGTCTTGCAGAAAATGTCTTTTGAAAGTGCAGGATCCCACGGGAAGAAGGCCACTGTGAAACCCTAAAACAGAAACATCATGGGAGGATGTTTGTGCGAAGGGGAAGAGTGACCTTCTAGAAATGCAAAAACAGAATATATTTCTCTGTGAATTTTGTCATATGTTTTTATACTGCTTGCAAAGTGTATGTCCCCCATCCCTTGAGAGTAAGCAGTGCATTTGTAACTAGGGTCCCTAAGTTAATAAAGGGAGGAGAAAAACAGTGGGGGCCTTCAGAAGGAGGGTGCGAGGTGATTCTGTAACTGAAGGTTTTTGCCTCCCTGCTTTTTCTCCTCAATATTGAGACAAAATAATCTTTCTTGTCTTCTCTTCTCTTTTGAACTGTAATATAGGTTAAAAAGGTGAACCTATCATTTTAAAAACAAAGCTTTTTTTTCATTCCAAAAGAAACCAAAGGAATTATTTCTCCAAACGCTATTGGAACTATCAACAACAAAAGAATGAGTTACGAGCAAAGATGTTTGTTTTAGAATCTGAAAAAGGACTTCACCGAACTTCAGATTTGAATCTGAAACACGAGTAAACAAAAAGGGTGGAGGTGTGTGTGCATTTTTTAGAGAAAATTTGGTCACTCACAGGTTGTCATTTGGGGTGTTTTCGTCTTTTGAGTTTGTTTCCTTTAAAATGCAGCTAAAACAATCCTCCTCCATACTCTACTTAGTCATATACAAACCTCCCCAGTACTGTCTGAGTTTTACTGATGATTTTACTGAGATCTGTCAGTCGTATGCACAGACTTTGATGTTTTAGTCATTACAGGTGATTTTAATGAACATTTGGATAATGTGTTTGACAGAAACACTAAAGAGCTCAGTTCTGTCCTTGAAACCTTTGGTCTGACTCTGCATGTCAGCGAGCCCACCCACAACAGAGGACACACTCTGGACCTGCTCATTACAAAAGGAGTAAATATTTCAAATGTCAGTGTGGTGGATGTTGCTCTGTCTGATCATTTCTGTGTCTTTTTTGACCTGTCTGTTATTCCCAAACCAGCGGCTGGTCCTGCAGTTGTTCAGAGGAGACACATAAATGATAAAACAGGTGCACTGTTCATGGAAATGATACACTTTGAAAATGCCTCATGTTCTAATGATGATTTGTTGATCTCTGTGACTGTGATTGTTTTGAACGTTCTGGACAGTATTTCCCTGATGAAGGTTAAAATGGTTAAAGAAAAGCAGAAAGCGCCATGGAGGAATGATGACTTGGTCAGGGCTCAGAAAAGGGAGTGCTGGAGGGCTGAGCGGGATTTGCAGAAGTCAAAGCTCCAGGTTCATTATGAGATTTACAGAGAAAAGATGCACATGTACAACCACAGTTTATGTAGAACAAGAGAAAGGTATTTTTCTGACATTACTGGGAGTTGTAGTAACAACTCTCATGTCGTGTTTGCAAAAGTAAACAGATTAACCAACCCCCCAGCGCCGGTGCCGTTAGAACTAATTTCCACTTCTAAGTGCAATGAGTTTGCAGTATTCCTTAATGACAAGGTTCAGCGCATTAAAAATGCCATCAATTCCATGACGCAAATAACAACCCAGCACCACCAAGACACTTAGAGCGGACTCACTTTGCACCCGTAACTGACAAAACTGTCCAAGAGATCGTCACCAGTCTGAGTTCATCTACATGCTGCCTCGATGTTTTACCCACTAAATTTCTAAAGTCTGTGCTCAACAGTTTGTTGTCACCACTCACTTGCATATTTAACATGTTACTTAAATCTGGAACATTCCCAAGAGTTTTGAAAACTGAAGTTATCAAGACTCTCTTGAAGAAGAGCAGTCTTGATGCGAAGATATTGAACAATTACCGACCAATCCAAAACCTGCAATTTTTAGGCAAAGTCCTATAAAAGTGCTTATCAACAGCTTATTAACTTTATCAAAATAAACAGCTCCTTTGATCTTTTCCAGTCAGGTTTTAGACCCCACCACAGCAGTGAGACTGCTCTTATCAAGGTGACAAATGACATCCGCCTGAACACTGATGCGGGCAAAGTCTCACTCTTGATTCTGTTAGATCTGAGTGCTGCTTTTGACACTGTGGATCATGGGATCCTCCTACAGAGACTAGAGGACTGGGAGGGCATCTGTGGTACAGCACTAAATTGGTCCTATCTAGAAAACAAGGAGTACTTTGTTGAAATTGGAAAATGTGTCTCAGATAAAATGTCCCTGACATGTGGGGTGCCACAGGGGTCAATCCTGGGACCCCTGTTGTTCAGTCTCTACATGCTGCTGTTAGGCCAGTTAATACGCAGCAATAATGTGTCACAACTCTGCAGATGACACTAAGATCTATGTGTCACTGCAGCAGGTGAATATGGACCAGTGGATTCACTCACTGCATCAACAGATCAGCAGGCTTCTCTGTCTGAGCTGTTCTCCAGACAGGTGAGAAGGAAGGCTCTGAGCATCTTGTCTGATGATGCTCATCCTCTTCATGATGAGTTTAGTTTTCTTCCTTCTGGCTCTAGGCTCAGGTTTCCTTCAGTGAGGAGTAATAGGTACAAGAACTCTTTTATTCCTGCAGCCATTTTGCTTTTAAATGCTGCTCAGGGTAGAAACCCATTTTAATCTTACTTACCGCTGGGTATTTTTCCTGTTCTGTGGATAGACAAAAATGTACTGGTTTTTCTTGTGTCCTTTCAATGTTTTTATATGTGTTTGTCTTTTTTGTTTTCTCTCTATTGTAAAACTAATTGCCCCATGGGGGACACAAATAAAGTGAAGTTGAAGTTGAAGTTGAAGATCAGTGTGTGGAGGAAAAACAACTTTCTCCAGATAAACTCAGACAAGGCTCAAGTCGTCATCTTTGAGCCACAGAAACATGGAGAAAGTGTTAGTGTCACCTCCAGTCTCTCTAAAACCTTCAAATCAGGCTTGAAATGTCAGGATAATAATGGATTCAGACTAGACCTTTAACAGCCACATCAAATCAGTAACATCTGCAGCTTTTTAGCATCTAAAAACCTTGCAAAGTACAAAAGTAAACTGTCAACACCAGAATTGAAGAGACTTATCCTGCATTTGTGTCCAGTAGGTTAGACGACTGTAACGTCCTGCTCACTGGCCTTTCCAAACGAGCTTTAAGACAGAACAGAACATCCAGAACACTGCTGCTCGGGTTCTGACTAGAACCAGGAAGTACTTCACACATGTGTCCTGTGCTCAGGTCTAGAACCAGGAAGTACTTCACACATGTGTCCTGTGCCTCAGGTCTAGAACCAGGAAGTACTTCACACATGTGTCCTGTGCCTCAGGTCTAGAACCAGGAAGTACTTCACACATGTGTCCTGTGGCTCAGGTCTCTGGCTCCTGTGGCTCAGAGAATAGACTTTAAAGCAGCTCTGTGTGAACAAGTCTCTCCATGGACCAGCACCAAAGAACATCTCCCACATGAGCCACATGAACCATCTCACACTCTGAGGACTTCAGGGACCGGCCTCCTGCTGGTGCCCAGAGTCAGGACTAAACATGGGGAATCAGTGTTTCAGTTTTATGCAAATAAAACCTGGACCAGTCTTCCTGAAGATGTGACACAGGCCTCTACTTTGACAATGTTTAAATCGAGGCTCAAAACAGTTTTTTTTTTATCTGTGCAGACGACTGAAAGGTTTTTATTCTGCACTCTTCTGTTTTAATATTAATTTTATGATGATTATTTGTGATAATTTATCTTTGATTTGTGTGATTTTAATGTCTTTGTTATTCTGTAAAGCACTTTGAATTACTTTGTGTACAAATTGTGTTATACAAATAAACTTGCCTAGTTGTAGTTACAGTAAAGGGGTCATTAAAATTGTCAGCTCTAGATTGTGGGTCATTCATGTTTATTGTTCTTTGTACAAATGGTGTTTTTCCACTTGATTTTAGTGACCGTTGTCCATTTGGATGTATTTGGAATACAAAAGTGAAAAAGACACATGCATAAAAATGAGAGGATCCTATAGACATTTCAGTGAGCAGGACTTTATCTCTGATCTGTGTTAGAGTGATATCGAGCTAATGTCACCATTCCATGGCCCTGATATGGCCTTAAAGTTTTGTTTTTTATATATATACATTGAATGAAATTGTTGACCGCCCAAAAGAAAAACAAAAAATAAATGCAACAATCTTTGGTTCAGCTCAGAAATTGCAAGTTTAATTAGAGAAATAAATGCTGCCTGGAAACCTGCACACACAACTAGAGCAGATTTGGGCATTTTTCTGCAAAAAGAGAAATAAATGTTTATCAGCAGTTTCCAGCAAAGTCCTGGAGGACAGTCAGATCACTCTCAGAACCTAATATTCATACATTACCAAACCAATATTTTATGAGATTCAGCTGTTGTAGTTTCTAAAGAGGAAATACATGATGCTTTTAATAGGCACTTTATCTCTGCATGTGACATTTTGGATAATAATGGTGATCCTTTTGATCTTGATTATGTTGAATCTGAACCTCGTCCATAGACCCAAAGAAGTCCACGGGAGCTGACGACTTTGACCCAAAACTTGTATTACCGACTGCCCCATATTTAATTCAACCTTTTTTTTACATATTTTTAATTGATGGACTCAAATGGCAGTTAAAACAGAATAATGGAAAACTGCATGTTTAGCCTTTAAATTAAAAGGTGAGACAACTAAAAATGTACATCATTTCTGGCCAATATCCAAATGACTTGCAAAAGTTTTAGAAAACTTAGTTGCAAATCAAGTTATAGTTTATTTAAACAAATGCTCCATTTTGAATCTTATCAGTGGGGTTTCAAAAAAGGGCATAGTCCTGTTACTGCACCACAAAAGTTTTAAATGACATGACCCAGCCTATAAAATCTGATATATGATTAAACACATTTTCCTCTCGTTCTCGCTTTTACTGCCTGGAAGCTCCGTTACTATAGCAACCCGAACACTCGCGATACTTCGCGGTATCCCCATGCGGAAGTGTGACGTCAGTGCAGGAAACAAACAGCAGATGCACCGGTGTGTAGATGGAGGAATGTTAGCGCGGAGAACGGCTGTAAGTAGATAACTCCTCAAACCTTTCATGTTTTATATGTCTATATCTGAGTTTTGTGTCCCTCAACCTGCAGATCCCACTGTGACCGCGTCGTGTTACGGCTTTAATCAAAGGAACTGGTGAGTGTTGTAGCTAATGCTAAGCGGCGCTAACGTTACTTTTTAGTGTTTTGGCGCACACTGCCTCCGTTTTCATTGTGCGTGTCGGTGATTTAAACATTTAAAGTGTTGGCTAATAATCACCTGAAGTACTGTCTCTCTTTCCTCTGAGCCAAACCAGATCTTCTTAGCCCAAAATGATGTTTTTCTTGACACACGTGTTACATGTACTTAAGGAGTAGTGGCAGAGAGTTCTGGAAGTCCTTTAACCAATCAGTCAAAGTTATGGGACAAAGCCTGACATATAGAGCAGCTTCATCTGTGTCCAGTCACTGCCTCTTCTCTGTCTCTGAACATTGTTGCAGCTGGTTAAAAGCCCCTCCACCCATCTCTTCTCTTTTGACTGGACCAAGCCAATCGGAGCATTTGAGGGTGTTGTAAAACTCACATGAGAGACGGACATTATGCTGTGGCACAAAACAAAGGGCGTAATCAGGGTAATTAAAGCCGCACTCGGCGATAAAGGCCTTCGCCGCCCCTTGGGACGGTGGGATACACGCCACTGCGAAGACCCTGCCTCTCGTCCCCGTTTACATCGCCCCTCCCTCCCAAAACAGCGTCTATATCATACTACTCCACTCATTACAATGAGCGTATATCTAACATTGTCACGCCTGCCGGGTTGGAGATACAGCTCTGTCCTTATTGGGTTTTTTGTTCAGTATGATGTGTGGAATATGTGTACCAAATTTCAATGATCTATGACAAACACATTTTTTTCATCCCAGTGTGCTGTGGAGCAATTTAATGTGTCAGCTGTGTAAATTGTGTATCTTTGTGTTCAGATCATCCTGTATCATCAGGTAAAATTTGTCAAAAACTGGGTTCCGCTCACAATGGCCGACTTCCTGCAGTGTTTAGGGTAGGGACATAATTGTCATGTCCTGACGTTCTATTTTTTGATGTGAGTTTCTGATTTTTGTCGATTTCTTTTCTAATTTGGGCTCCCACTGGCCTCATGAAAATCAAAGTTTGAGGTGGCGCTACTGAGTCGTCTTTCATTATTTACATAAAACTACAGCTGAAAAGATTGCAATAAAAAAAAAAATTCTTGGAAAAAGTATTTATCATTATTATAACTATACTTTTTGACCGTACACATAGTTCAGCTCCAGTCTGGAGTCTCTGAAGCCTGATCTCCAGCTTTTTGAGTCTGACTTTGGGCTCACATGATGTGGCCTCAGCAGCTCTGTCTTCAGTCTGCAAAATGTAGACATGTTTCAGACGGTTCCTCACTGAAAAGCCTTCAGTCGTATGGTTTCTCTCCTGTTTGCGTTCGGAAAAGGAGAGTTGCTGTGATGTAAAAGCCTTTTCACACTGGTCACACACATAGTCGGTGCCAGGTGTGAATTCTCATGTGTTGATTCAGAAAACACTTTCTCACACTGGACACGTGTATATTTTCCCCAGTGTGGATTTTCATATGTCGATGGAGGTCACTAGATTGTTTAAATTCCTTCCCACACTGATTACAGCTGTGACATTTCTCCTGTGTAAATTCTGTAGTGTACTTTGAGTGCTGAAGCCTTGGCCCACGTCTGTCCACACTGGTCACATGTGAACTTCATCCTGTAGTTCTGCATTAGAACAAAGGAAAGTAGATATCAATGAAGTAAATGACCTACACACTGTGTGTTTTGATGTGGCTGTGTACTACAAGCAAACTATGTTGAATGAATCAGTTAGTGTTCCATTTTCATAGCATCATTTTGTTCTGTCAGTAGCTGTGACTACCCCTGGCTTTACCCTTACACCTGGATTGGCATTTGTAACATAGTTAGTAATTATACTTTTAGTAAAGGGGTTATTAAAATTGTCAATATAAAAAGCATATTCTGTATTTAAATGTCTGGTTGGTCTTATTTTGATGACATACTTTAGGTTGTGGGTTATTCACATTTATTGTTCTTTGTAGTGAGGACTTCTGGTTTGTAAGTACAGTCAGATGTTCAGCATTAGGTCTGATTTTCTGGAGGGTTTGGGGATTTGTTCTTCTCTAATAGTTGGGGTTTGGTTTGATGAAAACATATGGGGACAGTGGACATCTCTGTCTAGTGACTGTGTGCAGTGTAAAGACCTGTGAAATAATCATAAACATGACTTGGTGATTGCAGGTCATTGTAGCTCATGTAAATATTTGATTTTTAGCCTCAGGAGGCTGTAGTGAGTCAGTGATGTAAACCTGCTTTTTTAACCCATCCCCCTCTCCTCCCCCACACAGCCACATGTCTTCACTTTGCCAGTGCCCCACTCCCTCAGCCCTTCACACCTCTGCCTCAGCCCATCAGCCCACAGCTCCATGGACTGATCCACCTGGCTGACTGACACTTCATTACCTTTATTATTGTAATGCTGCCTTTTGTCTTGTGGGGAAGCATAATGTCCGTCTCTCATGTGAGTTTTGCACCGCCCTCAAACGCTCCCGACTGGCTGCTGTGGTCCAATCAAAAGAGTGGAGATGGGTGAAGGGAGGAGCTTTTAACCAACTGCAGCAATGTTCAGAGACAGAGAAGGGGTAGTCACCAGACACAGAAGAAGCTGCTCTATATGCCAGGCCTGAAACATAACTTTTGACTGATTAAAGGACTTGGAGAACTCTCTGCCACTACTCCTGTAAGTATATCTTATCTGTTGTCCAGGTGGGGTCAAAGATGGTTAAATTCCCTTGCAAATGTTACCTCAATTTATCTTTTGCTACTGTTACGACCCATGGCTTAAAGAGGCACCACGAATGTAGAGATTGTCATAAGACTTGTTTTTATTTTAAAAATATGTCATTTAATAGGTTGATGTAAAGAAAATATGCTAAAGGTGCTAGGTTCACCACCTCTGGGCCAATCTGGTGTCCTGGGGAAGAGAGAGAAGAAAGATAAATTAGTGAGTGGTCCACTTTTACCCTGGCAGGGACATCAGGTGTCCATGACAGTCAGACAAGGGGCATTACTGCTACTGGCAACAATATTACATAAAAATTAAAACTTATTCATGCGAACTGACAATTTGTTTGTCGTACAAAGCGACATCAAAATACAGTGTTTAGGTCATTTACTACATTAACATCAACTTTC
Organism: Periophthalmus magnuspinnatus; assembly: GCF_009829125.3. Taxonomy (NCBI): domain Eukaryota; kingdom Metazoa; phylum Chordata; class Actinopteri; order Gobiiformes; family Gobiidae; genus Periophthalmus; species Periophthalmus magnuspinnatus. The sequence continues at coordinate 30,794,941 of NC_047138.1, read as the reverse complement.
CTTTGTTCTAATGCAGAACTACAGCATCCAAGAGAATTAAGTTCACATGTGACCAGTGTGGAAAGATGTGGCCATCTTCTTCCAGACTCAAAGTTCACTACAGAACTCACACAGGAGAAAGGCCATACAGCTGTGACCAGTGTGGGAAGGCGTTTAAACAGTCTAGTGCACTCAAAGCACACATGAGAATCCACACAGGAGAAAGGCCATACAGCTGTGACCAGTGTGGGAATGAATTTAAACAGGCTGGTGCACTCAAAGCACATATGAGAATCCACACGGGAGAAAGGCCATACAGCTGTGACCAGTGTGGGAATGAATTTAAACAGGCTGGTGCACTCAAAGTACATATGAGAATCCACACGGGAGAAAGGCCATACAGCTGTGACCAGTGTGGGAAGGAATTTAAAGACTTGGGTGCGCTCAAAGTACATATGAGAATCCACACGGGAGAAAGGCCATACAGCTGTGACCAGTGTGGGAAGGAATTTAAAGACTTGGGTGCGCTCAAAGCACACATGAGAATCCACACAGGAGAAAGGCCATACAGCTGTGACCAGTGTGGGAATGAATTTAAACAGGCTGGTGCACTCAAAGTACATATGAGAATCCACACGGGAGAAAGGCCATACAGCTGTGACCAGTGTGGGAAGGAATTTAAAGACTTGGGTGCGCTCAAAGTACATATGAGAATCCACACGGGAGAAAGGCCATACAGCTGTGACCAGTGTGGGAAGGAATTTAAAGACTCGGGTACACTCAAAGTACATATGAGAATCCACACGGGAGAAAGCCCCTTCAGCTGTGACCAGTGTGGGAAAGCATTTAAACAAGCTGATGCACTCAAAGTACATATGAGAATGCACACAGGAGAAAGGCCATACACATGCGACCAGTGTGGGAAGGCATTTAAATACTCGGGTTCACTCAAATTACATATGAATATCCACACGGGAGAAAGGCCATACAGCTGTGACCAGTGTGGGAATGAATTTAAAGAGGTTGCTGCACTCAAAGTACATATGAGAATCCACACGGGAGAAAGGCCATACACATGTGACCAGTGTGGGAAGGATTTTAAACACTCAGGTTCACTCAAAGTACATATGAGAATCCACACAGGAGAAAGGCCATACACATGTGACCAGTGTGGGAAGCAATTTAAATATTCTAATGTCCTCCATCAACATATGAGAATCCACACAGGAGAAAGGCCATACAGCTGTGACCAGTGTGAGAAAGCATTCTCTTTTTCATCCAATCTGAATAGTCACATGAGAATTCACAGTTGTTCTACACTGTATGAGTGTGGTCAGTGTGAAAAGGCTTTTAAAACATCACAGCAACGCTCCAGTCACTACCGAACACACACAGGAGACAAACCATACGACTGTGAAGAGAGTGGGAAGGCTTTAAGATCTGTGAGGAACCGTCTGAACCAAGTTTCCAGACTGAAGAGAAAAGCAGCAGCTGTGACCAGTGTGGGAGGACCTGCTCATCTGAAAGTGCACTGTCTTGAACACACTAAAGGAGACAGAGCTGCTGAGGCTGGATCATGTGAGGCTAAAGTCAGACTCAAAAAGCTGGAGATCAGGCTTCAGAGACTCCAGACTGTGGAGTCGACCTCAGTGTAGAGTCAAAAAGTACAAACATTATATGTTAAGAATAAGATTTTTTCAAACAAAGCTTTTTTTATTCCAAACTTTTCAGCTGGAATTTACTTTGTCCATCTTATTTTTTCATTATTTTTATTGATGGTGTTTTTTTGTTTGTTTTTTATATTTCTTTAACCTTTCATTTTTGTTTCACAGAAACACTCTTATGTGTTACCCCATAACAAAGTTTATTCTTCATGGATGCTGTGATGACAATATTAAAAGTAAAAGAAAGAAAATGAGAAAATAAAGTCTACATTTTATTTTAGACCAATTGCTTGTCATGTCTTATGTCTTACATATGAATCAAGGAACTTTAGAAATGCCACAAATACATACACACAAAGGGCTGAAACAGTGTGAGCTTTTCTTACATAAACATTTGTAATTAAGTTGTTGATTATTGTTTGTCAATCAATCAAACACTTCTAACTTATGCAATACAAAACATTCTGTTTTCATGGGATTTGTCTGAGTGCTTTCAGATGAATAATCAATAGGCTGATGTAGAACAAGAGAAAGGTATTTTTCTGACATACTGGAAGTTGTAGTAACAACTCTTGTGTCCTGTTTTCAACAGTAAACAGATTAACAAACCCCCCAGCTCCGCTGCCGTTAGAACTAATTTCCACATCTAAGTGCAATGAGTTTGCAGTATTCCTTAATGACAAGGTTCAGGGCATTAAAAATGCCATCAATTCCACGACTGAAATAACAACCCAGCACCACCTAGACACTTAGAGCGGACTCACTTTGCACCTGTAACTGACAAAACTGTCCAACAGATCGTCACCAGTCTGAGTTCATCTACATGCTGCCTCGATGTGTTACCCACTAAATTTCTAAAGTCTGTGCTCAACAGTTTGTTGTCACCACTCACTTACATAGTTAAAACTACAGTTATCAAGCCTCTCTTAAAGAAGAGGGGTGTTGATGCGACGATACTGAACAAATATCAACCGATCTCAAATCTGCCGTTTTTAGACTAAGTCCTTGAAAAAGTGCTTATCAACAGCTTATTAAATTTATCCAAATAAACAACTCCTTTGATGTTTTCCAGTCAGCCTAAATTGTTCATGATCATGTACTGCAATGTATTCCTTTCATTTTAGGAAAGTAACTGCATTTTGAATACCACTAAAACGAAGAGTAGCAGTCCATGTATCTGTTACTTTCCAACACTGAATACTGGCAAATACATTTTTCACTCTACAGTTGTCGCTCACTATATCACGGTTCACCTTCCTGTGTCCTGATTGGCTAAGGGACTGTAGACCATTGTTTCCTGTACAGCACTGAATGTGTTCCGTCAAATTTACATAAATGTTATTATACAAAAAAGATTTTTTTTCAAGCTTCAGTCATTTTATAATGTTGTTAACTCCTCAAAAACAGACCTGGAGTTGTGTTTTGTTCACAGGTTTGTGTTAGTTTATTATTAGTCTACATCTCCAAAGCTCAAAATGCTCTGTTCCACCTTGTGATGTCATGAAGCGGTAGTTTTCACATTAACAGCTCCTTTTACCTTCAGTTCAGTGGAGATTGACAATTTTGTAAATTATCCTATTGAAGGTGTGTGGAGTTTCAAAGTACTTCCTGTGTTACCACATGATGACATCACAAGGTGGGACAGAGTGTTTTCAGTTTGAGAGAAGAACTCAGCCTAAATATGCAGGGTTTGTGTTAAACATGTGTGAATGAAACAAAACATTTTCTGTCACGATCCGCATGATTCCTGCCCCATGTTTTGCCTCCTGTCCTGCTTTTCCCCTCCCTCACCTGCCGGAGCTGGGCTGAGCTCCTGGCTCCTCCCACACACACCTGCAGCTCATCAGCGCAATCACCACCACCTGCCGTGGATAAGAGGAGCCAGGACTAGACACTGCGGCCGTGTCCCAATTCGCCAAATGCACCTTTTGAAGGTTCCGGTCGAGAATCTGCCCTCCTCAGTGTAGCCGCCATCTTGCTGAAGTGGGACAGGCCTACACCACGGACCGCACTTCCACCGCTGTCTTTGAGCGTACGATACGTACATTACGTACGTTATTTTTAATTATTTATTATTTAATAGAAGAAAAGTCAAGATGTCGTCGTCACAGCCGTTTCTTTCTGTTTAGATTGAATATCAATAGGCAAATATAACGTTTGAGGTGATTTTTTTACTCAATTGTAGCTACTTCATAACTTTAACAAAATATACCATGTGAAAACGTAATAACAGAGACAGAGGTAACAATATAATTTTTACATTCATAGTCTATAAACCAGAGAACACTGATTAGTTGTACATAAAGTGGGATATTGCAGTTTAATGGTTCGGTATTTTGGCCAGTGGCTACACCACTTTAATAACAGTAGAGGGCACTGTTTCCCTCCTATGCTGTGCCAGTTCTTTTCATCTGATTATTATAAGGTATTTTCTAGCAGTGCAGCGCTACATCAAGCTAGTATCTTGATTTACTAACACGAATGTAAATGACACGTGCCCACGAGGGGCGCAGACCTATGGAATGTACGGAACTCATAAAGATTTTGTGCACGTCTCAGGACTCTCTTCTGTCCTTTCCTCAGAGTCCGTTGCTTCATTGTTCACATTACCTGTGTGCAACTCATTAAACCTTCTGACTTTATGTTTCAGTCTCTTTGTCTTTGACACAATAGAAACGAACATTCTTACATTATTCTTATTGCAATAATAATTTCTCATGATAATAATGTCTCTTATTGTGTAGCAATAACTGCACATTCCTTTATTCCATGTAACTCTCCTCCTTTTTAATCATCAAACACACGGCCTGTACTTATCTTTATTCAGATTTAAAAGTTTCATGTCAGACTGTTGTAGATGAGGTAAACCAGTACGCACATTTGAACGTGTATTGCGCAGTGGACTCCATTTTCTTTTCTTTTTTGTGCAGCCGTGGTGCATGATGGGATATAGAAGTGCGTGAAGTGTGCACGGATGCACGCTTCGGTTATGTCCGATCTCCATGGAAACGGTGCAAAGGGAAGGGCAGGTTTGTCGGCCGCATTCAGTAGGGTGGGTTGAAAAGGGACAGCCCTTGTCGCGCCGGAAATTATGTAACTGCCCTTCGAATCGCCCTTCCAATGGTGATTCTAAGGCCAGGTGGGCGAATTGGGACACGGCCTGCGAGATCGTCTGCGTATCTTCATCCTGTTCGGTGCCGGATCGTACGCGTGTCAACATCCTGCTTGCTGGACCGTCCCAGCTCCAGCACTCCCGGCTCTGCTTCGACCCTGCTTCCCAGCCCTGGTCTTGTATTGTCACTGCACTCCACGTCACTGGACCCTGCCTTGCACCCTGCTCCTCGTCCTGGGTCTGATCACCCTGTCTACATCCCTGCACTCCAAGACTCCGGACCCTGGCTTGCACTCTGCTCCCTGCCCTGGTGCTGCCCGCATTGTTGTCTCCGCTGCGCTCTACGTTCCGCTCCTGGATCCTGGCCGCACCTTGCCTCCTGCTCACCGCCAGATCAACCCTCGTTACTGTACTTTTTTGTCACTTCTGTAAATAAACACTGTAAAACATTACCCGAGTACTGCACTTTTTGGTCCACATTCCCCAGCATTATGACATTTTCTCATGGAACAACACAAGTACCTACTATACAAACATTGCAGCATCACTTTAAGCTGTCATTATATCACTTTATATGGCAAACACCCCGTCTATTTCTATGAATGAAGCCAGTTTCTTCGACACAAACCATATCAGGGCTGGATCATGTGTGCACAGCAGAGATATGGCTCAAATAACGATGCACATGCGACTGTTTTTAGCCTCTCATCTCCTGTAAAGCTGGATCTGTATCGCAATGACAGGGCTAGCCACGCTTTTAAATCACAAAATGTATAAACCAATGAGGCTATGACATGATTAAACATTGGATTTTGTTGAGAAATGCATAAAAAAGCTGCCAGGTTCGAAAAACAAAGCTAATCTTTTGCTAAACTAACTGTTGGATGATGAGAATCCTGCGGCTAGCATGTTAGCTGTAGCTGAAAAACATTGGCATTATTACAAAAACGTTAGCGATAAAAAGGTAAACCACGAGATGTACTTTTAAACTTCAATGTGACACGTTTATAAACTTACAAAACGGCGCGTAGGACGGTGACAAACGCTTAAACTTCAGCGGTGGGATAAAACTAGAGCTTCACAAAAACAAAACAGACTAGATTTGCGGAAGTGTGTGTTCGCGGCGCAGCCAATCAGAGCGCGCCAAGCATCCGTCTCAACCAATCAACGCACGGCAGAGGCGGGGTTTACGGGAACGTCATTTATTATCGAACACCACGTTTTTAAAGCCCAGTTTCTTTCTTCTCTGTTTTTACTTTTTGAGTGGATATTTTATGGAGTTTGTGCAGCTCATTTGGATGCAAACTATAGCACCTATTCTGTTTTTGATCATTTATGTTAATGTTTAATTTGGTTTTCAATAAATTATGAATAAATCAATAATTGGCCCAATACACTAAAAAAGTGCGTTTTATGTGAGAGGTTAAGTTGTAATATTCTATTTATTTAATAACAGGCGATCATGTTGTTTATTGATTTGTTATTACTATGGTTCTATCAGGGAATACATGTATATATTATTGTTAATAATATATGCACTTTGTTTTTCCATGTAAGCTCCCTGGTTCTTGTAAATCGTTTTTTTTTCCCTTTCTATTCCTTCAATATACTAAAACAGGATGGGAGTAAATGAGCATGGTATAGTTTTGACAAGCACTTTTTAGGGGCTTTGATTAATTATGTTTTATACAATTCTTGAACTGGAAAAAATGTGCCTGTAATTTGTTTTCTTCCTGAAATAAAATATTCATTAAAAAAAGAAAATTATCTTGTATTTAAATGTCTGGTTGGTCTTATTTTGATGACATACTTTAGGTTGTGGGTTATTCACATTTATTGTTCTTTGTAGTGAGGACTTCTGGTTTGTAAGTACAGTCAGATGTTCAGCATTAAGACTGATTTTCTGGAGGGTCTGGGGATTTGTTCTTCTCTAATAGTTGGGGTTTGGTTTGATGAAAACATATGGAGATAGTGCACATCCCTGTCTAGTGCCTGTGTGCAGTTTAAAAACAAAACTGTTTTTGTTTGATTATTTATGAAATAATCATAAAAATGACTTTGATTTGTGATTGCAGGTCATTGTAGCTCATGTATATATATACAGCCACATGTCTTCACTTTGCCAGTGCCCCACTCCCTCAGCCCTTCACACCTCTGCCTCAGCCCATCAGCCCACAGCTCCATGGACTGATCCACCTGGCTGAATGACACTTCATTACCTTTATTATTGTAATGCTGCCTTTTGTCTTGTGGGGCAGCATAATGTCCCTCTCTCATGTGAGTTTTGCACCGCCCTCAAACGCTCCCGACTGGCTGCTGTGGTCCAATCAAAAGAGTGGAGATGGGAGGAGGGAGGAGCTTTTAACCAACTGCAGCAATGTTCAGAGACAGAGAAGGGGTAGTCACCGGACACAGAAGAAGCTGCTCTATATGCCAGGCCTGAAACATAACTTTTGACTGATTAAAGGACTTGGAGAACTCTCTGCCACTACTCCTGTGAGTATATCTTATCTGTTGTCCAGGTGGGGTCAAAGATGGTTAAAACCCTGTCAGTTTTTTCCGGAGGCAAACTGAAAACAAGAGTCCAGAAGAATTAAGCAAATTCTCAATTCAGTCTGTTTATTTTTGGCTCAAGCAGATACAGGCTTGATTCAAGTTGATTTTCCTCACCGTCTCTTGTTTTATCATGGCCAGTGTGGCTCTTATATACACAAAAGCCCAGAAACCTCTTACAAGATAGAAAAGCACCACGTGTCCCACGCTCTTAATAATTAACATGCTGTGTATAGACATGAACATGTTATCTGGGTTCACTGAAGACAAAGTAAACAAAACAGGTGTGCTTATCTGATCTTCTGATTACAAACATATATGTGGCTTTTCAGAGTACGTATGGCATTCCACGTTGGAGTCTCCACGCAGGCAAACAGGTCAAAGTATAATTGTCACATAGATTTATGTTACGACCCATGGCTTAAAGAGTCACCAAGAAGTTATAGATTGACATAAGACTTGTTTTTATTTTACAAAAATGCCATTTAATAGCTTGATGTACCGAAAATCTGCAAAAGGTCCTAAGTTAACTGCCTCCTGACCGGTCTTGTGTACTGGGGAAGGGAGAGAAGAAACATAAATTAGAGAGTGGTCCGCTGTTTTACCCTGGCAGTGACATCAGGTGTATCTGACAGTAAGACAAAAGGCCATTACAGTTACTTCTAACAATATTACATAAAAATTAAAACTTATTCATAGAAACTGACAACTTGCTTGTCATACAAATCCACGTCAAAACACAGTGTTTAGGTCATTTACTACATTAACATCTACTTTCCTTTGTTCTAATGCAGAACTACAGCACCCGAGAGAATGAAGTTCACATGTGACCAGTGTGGAAAGATGTGGCCTTTTGCTTCCAGTCTCAAAGTTCACTACAGAACTCACACAGGAGAGAAGCCATTTAAATGTGACCGGTGTGGAATGGAATTTCGACGGTCTGATCATCTGGATCGACACATGAGAGTCCACACGGGAGAAAGCTCATACAGCTGTGACCAGTGTGGGAAGGCATTTAAAAGCCCTGATGCACTTAAAGTACACATGAGAATCCACACAGGAGAAAGGCCATACAGCTGTGACCAGTGTGGGAAGGCATTTAGAGACTCGGGTACACTCAGAGCACATATGAGAATCCACACAGGAGAACGACCGTACAGCTGTGACCAGTGTGGGAATGAATTCAAACAGGCTTTTGCACTCAGAGCACATATGAGAATCCACACAGGAGAAAGCCCCTACAGCTGTGACCAGTGTGGGAGAGCATTTAAACGCGCTGATGCACTCAACATACATACGAGAATCCACACAGGAGAAAGCCCCTACAGCTGTGACCAGTGTGGGAATGAATTCAAACAGGCTTTTGCACTCAAAGCACATATGAGAATCCACACAGGAGAAAGCCCCTACAGCTGTGACCAGTGTGGGAGAGCATTTAAACGCGCTGATGCACTCAACATACATACGAGAATCCACACAGGAGAAAGCCCGTACAGCTGTGACCAGTGTGGGAAGGCATTTAAAAGTGCTGATGCACTTAAAGTACACATGAGAATCCACACAGGAGAAAGGCCATACAGCTGTGACCACTGTGGGAAGGCATTTAAAAGCGCTGATGCACTTAAAGTACACATAAGAATCCACACAGGAGAAAGGCCATACAGCTGTGACCAGTGTGGGAAGGCATTTAGAGATTCGGGTACACTCAAAGTACATATGAGAATCCACACAGGAGAACGACCATACATATGTGACCAGTGTGAGAAAGCTTTCTCTCATTCATCCAATCTGAATAGACACATGAGAATTCACAGTTGTTCTACACTGTATGAGTGTGGTCAGTGTGAAAAGGCTTTTAAAACATCGCAGCAACGCTCCAGTCACTACCGAACACACACAGGAGACAAACCATACGACTGTGAAGAGAGTGGGAAGGCTTTAAGATCTGTGAGGAACCGTCTGAACCAAGTTTCCAGACTGAAGAGAAGAGCAGCAGCTGTGACCAGTGTGGGAGGACCTGCTCATCTGAAAGTGCACTGTCTTGAACACACTAAAGGAGACAGAGCTGCTGAGGCTGGATCATGTGAGGCTAAAGTCAGACTCAAAAAGCTGGAGATCAGGCTTCAGAGACTCCAGACTGTGGAGTTGACCTCAGTGTAGAGTCAAAAAGTACAAACATTATGTGTTAAGATTAAGATTTTTTTCAAACAGAATTTTTTTTATTCCACACTTTTCAGCTGGAATTTACTTTCTCCATCTTATTTTTATTTTATTTTATTTTTTTAAACAAGTTGTTCTGGTTCACAGAAACACCCTTGTTAGTTACCCCACAACAAAGTTTATTCTTCATGGATTCTGCAATGACAATATTAAAAGTAAAATAAAGAAAATTTGTCAATAAAGTCTACATTTTATTTTAGAATATTTGTTTGTCATGTCTTATGTCTTACATATGAATCAAGGAACTTTAGAAATGCCACAAATACATACACACAAAGGGCTGAAACAGTGTGAGCTTTTCTTACATAAACATTTGTAATTAAGTTGTTGATTATTGGTTGTCAATCAATCAAACACTTCCAACTTATGCAGTACAAAACATTCTGTTTTCATGGGATTTGTCTCAGTGCCTTCAGATGAATAATCAATAGGCTTAATAATTTCTTATTTAAATTATTTCATCACCTCTGATCAACAATAATTTGCCTTTTTCATAAATTCTCATCCTTTTCTGGGGATTTATATTTAGGCCACCGTACACTTAAAGATATTCTCTTATGAGTTATTCCCACCAAGGGGGAAAAAATCAAGTTCTAAAAAGTCTAACCAGGACCATTGAAGTGATTGGTATTTGTAGCGTAGTTAGTAGTTGTTTTATGGTTTTCTGCTTCTGAAGAGTGCAGACACAGACCTTCTTTGCTCCTGCTGCTTCCTTCTTTACTTTTCTTTTTAATCATTTTTCCTCTTCTAGTACTGGTAGATTTGTTTAGTTATGATTTTCCAACCAAGACTTTCAACCCATTTTTACATTTTTATCTACATTTCTGACGTACCATTGACATGTTGGGGGGAAGAAACCAAAGGAATTCTTTCTCCAAACGCTATTGGAACTATCAACAACAAATGAATGAGTTACAAGCACAGATGTTTGTTTTAGAATCTGAAAAAGGACTTCACCGAACTTCAGATTTGAATCTGAAACACGAGTAAACAAAAAGGGTGGAGGTGTGTGTGCATTTTTTAGAGAAAATTTGGTCACTCACAGGTTGTCATTTGGGGTGTTTTCATCTTTTGAGTTTGTTTCCTTTAAAATGCAGCTAAAACAATCCTCCTCCATACTCTACTTAGTCATATACAAACCTCCCCAGCACTGTCTGAGTTTTACTGATGATTTTACTGAGATCTGTCAGTCGTATGCACAGACTTTGATGTTTTAGTCATTACAGGTGCTTTTAATGTACGTTTGGATAATGTGTTTGACAGAAACACTGAAGAGCTCAGTTCTGTCCTTGAAACCTTTGGTCTGACTCTGCATGTCAGCGAGCCCACCCACAACAGAGGACACACTCTGGACCTGCTCATTACAAAAGGAGTAAATATTTCAAATGTCATTGTGGTGGATGTTGCTCTGTCTGATCATTTCTGTGTCTTTTTTGACCTGTCTGTTATTCCCAAACCAGCGGCTGGTCCTGTAGTTGTTCAAAGGAGACACATACAGTGAGGCAAATAAGTATTTGAACACCCTGTGATTTTGAATGTATTCCCACTTAGAAATCATGGAGGGGTCTGAAATTTTCATATCAGGTGCATGTCCACTAACAATCTAAAAAAAAAAAAAAAATCTGGAAATCACACTCTAAGATTATTTTTTTTATTTTTATTTTTTTAATTTTTTTTTCTTTTGTATGTTACTGCTGCAAATAAGTATTTGAACACCTGAGAAAATCAATGTTAATATTTGGTACAATAGCCTTTATTTGGAAATACAGAGGTCAAACGTTTCCTGTAGTTTTTCACCAGGTTTGCACACACAGCAGGAGGGATTTTGGCCACTCCTCCACACAGATCTTCTCTAGATCAGACAGGTTTCTGGGATGTCGCTGAGAAACAGAGTTTGAGCTCCCTCCAAAGATTTTCTATTGGGTTTAGGTCTGGAGACTGACTAGGCCACTCCAGACCCTTGATATGCTTCTTATGGAGCTGCTCCTTGGTTATCCTGGCTGTGTGCTTCAGGTGATTGTCATGTTGGAAGACCCAGCCACGACCCATCTTCAATGCTCCAACTGAGGGAAGGCGGTTGTTCCCCAAAATCTCGCAATACATGGCCCCGGTCATCCTCTCCTTAATACAGTGCAGTCGTCCTGTCCCATGTGCAGAAAAACACCCCCAAAGCATAATGTTTCCACCCCCATGCTTCACAGTAGGGATGGTGTTCTTTTGATGGTAATCATAATTCTTTATCCTCTAAACACGGCGAGTGGAATTGAGACCAAAAAGTTCTCTTTTGGTCTCATCTGACCACATGACTTTCTCCCATGACTCCTCTGAATCATCCAAATGGTCATTGGCTTAACACGGGCCTGGACATGTGCTGGTTTAAGCAGGGGAACCTTCTGTGCCGTGCATGATTTTAAACCATGACGTCTTAGTGTATTACTCACAGTAACCTTGGAAACGGTGGTCTCAGCTCTTTTCAGGTCATTGAGCGGCTCCTCCCGTGTAGTTCTGGGTTGACTCCGCACCTTTCTTAGGATCATTGAGACCCCACGAGGTGAGATCTTGCATGGAGCCCCAGTCTGAGAGAGATTGACAGTCATGTTTAGCTTCTTCCATTTTCTAATAATTGCTCCAACAGTGGATCTTTTTCACCAAGCTTCTTGGCAATTGCCCCGTAGCCCTTTCCAGCCTTGTGGAGGTTTACAATTTTGTCTCTTGTGCATTTTGACAGTTCTTTATGCAGCTAACACCTCAAACAGAGGCTTCTAATTTAGAATAATAAGTGGAATGGAGGTGGACTTTTTGAAGGTGGACTAACAGACTAACAGATTCAGACTTGAACTTTAACAGCCACATCAAATCAATAACAGCTGCAGCTTTTTACCACCTAAAACATTGCAAAAATCAAAGGTAAACTGTCAAAACCAGACTTGGAGAGACTTATCCTGCATTTGTGTCCAGTAGGTTAGACGACTGTAACGTCCTGCTCACTGGACTCTACAAACGAGCCTTAAGACAGAACAGAACATCCAGAACACTGCTGCTCAGGTCTAGACTAGAACCAGGAAGTACTTCACACATGTGTCCTGTGCTCAGGTCTACAACCAGGAAGTACTTCACACATGTGTCCTGTGGCTCAGGTCTCTGGCTCCTGTGGCTCAGAGAATAGACTTTAAAGCAGCTCTGTGTGAACAAGTCTCTCCATGGACCAGCACCAAAGAACATCTCCCACATGAGCCACATGAACCATCTCACACTCTGAGGACTTCAGGGACCGGCCTCCTGCTGGTGCCCAGAGTCAGGACTAAACATGGAGAATCAGTGTTTCAGTTTTATGCAAATAAAACCTGGACCAGTCTTCCTGAAGATGTGACACAGGCCTCTACTTTGACAATGATTAAATTCAGGCTCAAAACAGTTTTTTTTAGCTGTGCATACGACTGAAAGGTTTTTATTCTGCACTCTTCTGTTTTAATATTAATTTTATGATGATTATTTGTGATAATTTATCTTTGATTTGTGTGATTTTAATGTCTTTGTTATTCTGTAAAGCACTTTGAATTACTTTGTGTACAAATTCTGTTATACAAATAAACTTGCCTAGTTGTAGTTACAGTAAAGGGGTCATTAAAATTGTCAGCTCTAGATTGTGGGTCATTCATGTTTATTGTTCTTTGTACAAATGGTGTTTTTCCACTTGATTTTAGTGACCGTTGTCCATTTGGATGTATTTGGAATACAAAAGTGAAAAAGACACATGCATAAAAATGAGAGGATCCTATAGACATTTCAGTGAGCAGGGCTTTATCTCTGATCTGTGTTAGAGTGATATCGAGCTAATGTCACCATTCCATGGCCCTGACATGGCCTTAAAGTTTTGTTTTTTATATATATACATTGAATGAAATTGTTGACCGCCCAAAAGAAAAACAAAAAATAAATGCAACAATCTTTGGTTCAGCTCAGAAATTGCAAGTTTAATTAGAGAAATAAATGCTGCCTGGAAACCTGCACACACAACTAGAGCAGATTTGGGCATTTTTCTGCAAAAAGAGAAATAAATGTTTATCAGCAGTTTCCAGCAAAGTCCTGGAGGACAGTCAGATCACTCTCAGAACCTAATATTCATACATTACCAAACCAATATTTTATGAGATTCAGCTGTTGTAATTTCTAAAGAGGAAATACGTGATGCTTTTAATAGGCACTTTATCTCTGCATGTGACATTTTGGATAATAATGGTGATCCTTTTGATCTTGATTATGTTGAATCTGAACCTCGTCCATAGACCCAAAGAAGTCCACGAGAGCTGACGACTTTGACCCAAAACTTCTATTACCGACTGCCCCATATTTAATTCAACCTTTTTTTTTACATATTTTTAATTGATGGACTCAAATGGCAGTTAAAACAGAATAATGGAAAACTGCATGTTTAGCCTTTAAATTAAAAGGTGGGACAACTAAAAATGTACATCATTTCTGGCCAATATCCAAATAACTTGCAAAAGTTTTAGAAAAGTTAGTTGCAAATCAAGTTACAGTTTATTTAAATTAACTGCTCCATTTTGAATCTTATCAGTGGGGTTTCAAAAAAGGGCATAGTCCTGTTACTGCACCACAAAAGTTTTAAATGACATGACCCAGCCTATAAAATCTGATATATGATTAAACACATTTTCCTCTCGTTCTGGCTTTTACTGCCTGGAAGCTCCGTTACTATAGCAACCCGAACACACGCGATACTTCGCGGTATCCCCATGCGGAAGTGTGACGTCAGTGCAGGAAACAAACAGCAGATGCACCGGTGTGTAGATGGAGGAATGTTAGCGCGGAGAACGGCTGTAAGTAGATAACTCCTCAAACCTTTCATGTTTTATATGTCTATATCTGAGTTTTGTGTCCCTCAACCTGCAGATCCCACTGTGACCGCGTCGTGTTACGGCTTTAATCAAAGGAACTGGTGAGTGTTGTAGCTAATGCTAAGCGGCGCTAACGTTACTTTTTAGTGTTTTGGCGCACACTGCCTCCGTTTTCATTGTGCGTGTCGGTGATTTAAACATTTAAAGTGTTGGCTAATAATCACCTGAAGTACTGTCTCTCTTTCCTCTGAGCCAAACCAGATCTTCTTAGCCCAAAATGATGTTTTGCTTGACACACGTGTTACATGTACTTAAGGAGTAGTGGCAGAGAGTTCTGGAAGTCCTTTAACCAATCAGTCAAAGTTATGGGACAAAGCCTGACATATAGAGCAGCTTCATCTGTGTCCAGTCACTGCCTCTTCTCTGTCTCTGAACATTGTTGCAGCTGGTTAAAAGCCCCTCCACCCATCTCTTCTCTTTTGACTGGACCAAGCCAATCGGAGCATTTGAGGGTGTTGTAAAACTCACATGAGAGACGGACATTATGCTGTGGCACAAAACAAAGGGCATAAACAGGGTAATTAAAGCCGCACGCGGCGATAAAGGCCTTCGCCGCCCCTTGGGACCGTGGGATACACGCCACTGCGAAGACCCTGCCTCTCGTCCCCGTTTACATCACCCCTCTTTCCCAAAACAGCGTCTATATCAGTGGTTCTTAACCTTGTTGGAGACACTGAACCCCACCAGTTTCATATACACATTCACCGAACCCTTGATTGTTGAAAAAACTTTTTTTTTTTCAAATTCAAGACATATGTATGTTTTGCTGGTGCACAGAATGAATCGTGCATTAACATAACTGTTCAAAGAATAAAACCAATACAATGCATGAACTCACAACAAATTACATACATACCTTTTCACAAAGACATGACCTTTTTTAATACTACCACACTGAAATTATTTAAATTTTTAACCTTATGTATTTCAATAATGAACTTATTGTGTTTTTGCTATTTATTATTTTTAACATTTTCACACACACCCATTATGTAATTTCCATCAGGCTAGAATAATAATGAACATTTACCACAAATCAGTGACTTCTGCTGTTGAATTTGAGAGACCAGGTCAGAAACCCGTGGCTTCACCTTGACAAGTGCCACTCTCAAGTCATTTTCACAGTAAAGTCTGTTCCTTTTCTTAGTTTTTATGTCGTTTTATGTTTTTATGCCGTTCAAACGGCTCATTTAAGTTGGGCAGGTACTTCGATAGACACATCAAAGGTGCATTTGTTGAATTGGGCCAACATCTGAAGACGCTCGCAGACCGCTAATCATATGAGTCGGGTGTGTGTCTTGACCTCCGCCGAACCCCTGAGACTGACTCACCGAACCCCTAGGGTTCGATTGAACCCAGGTTATGAACCACTGGTCTATATCATACTACTCCACTCATTACAATGAGCGTATATCTCACATTGTCACGTCTGCTGGGTTGGAGATACAGCTCTGTCCTTATTGGGTTTTTTGTTCAGTATGATGTGTGGAATATGTGTACCAAATTTCAATGATCTATGACAAACACATTTTTTCCATCCCAGTGTGCTGTGGAGCAATTTAATGTGTCAGCTGTGTAAATTGTGTATCACTGCGTTCAGATCATCCTGTATCATCAGGTAAAATTTTGCAAAGACTGGGTTCCGCTCACAATGGCCGACTTCCTGTAGCATTTAGGGAAGAGACATAATATAATTTTTGACTTGTCTTGACATGGGCTCTGCTTGTACCAAATTTGATTTGTCTACAATGTATATGTTGTGCCTCCCTAGTCATCCAGGTCTGATCCATCATAAAAGCAAACATTAAATCTGTCAACTGGACAAAAAATTGTAGAAGTGAAGAAGTTTCACTGCTCATCCAAGCCGCTTCTTCAGTTCTGGTCAGATTGCTGGTGGACACTTCTTTATATCGATCTGAAGGGAGGAGCCAACTACATTGAAACTGTAAACAGCTGTTATTTACAGTTTCAGTCTTATTGGGCCCTCATTCAGCCTTAGTGGGTCTACTGGCTAGCTCTATTGTTCTCATTATTTTCTTTGGGTCTGAGGATGGAGTTGTATAATGGGGCATAGGTGAACTCTTCTTTGAACAGGGGCATGAGACGTCACAATAAAGGTTTGTCATTGCTGTAATGGATTTAGATTTTTGAGCTGGCGCTATTGAGTCATTTTTAAGCGTTCATGATGCTTCATTGGCTTTTTCCAAACAAAACTCTGTGAAAGAGAAATATTTTCTTGAAATTTCCTAATTTTGTTGAAAATTCAACATGACTAAACCCAAAGTTATATTCAAAATGTAATTGATATTCTTTAATCACACATGTGTTTAGTGTGTTTTGGCCAAATTTGAAACGTTCGTCCTCCAGCTCCTCTGGTGGGACCCCAAGGCGTTCCCAGGCCAGCCGAGAGACATAGTCCCCCCAGCGTGTCCTGGGTCTTCCCGGCGCCTCCTCCTGGTGGGACATGCCCAGAACACCTCCCTAGGGAGGCGTCCAGGAGGCATCCTGAGCAGATGCCCGAGCCACCTCAACTGGCTCCTCTTGATGTGTAGGAGCAGCGGCTCTACTCCGAGCTCCTCCCGTGTGACTGAGCTCCTCACCCTATCCCTAAGGGTGCGCCTGGCCACCCTAAGGAGGAAACCCATTTCGGCCGCTTGTATCTGTGATCTTGTCCTTTCGGTCATTACCCAGAGCTCATGACCATAGGTGAGGGTAGGAACGTAGATTGACCAGTAAATAGAGAGCTTCGCCTTCCGGCTCAGCTCCTTCTTTACCACAACGGACCGATACAGCGACCGCATCACTGCAGACGCTGCACCGATCCACCTGTTAATCTCACGCTCCATCCGTCCCTCACTCGTGAACAAGACCCCGAGATACTTGAACTCCTCCACTTGGGGCAGAGACTCACCACCCACCCGGAGAGAGCAAACCACCTTTTTCGACAATGGCTCAGTGGTTAGAGTGTTGGTCCCCCAACCCGAAGGTCGGAGGATCGAGTCCCGCTCGGACCAAGTTCTGTCGTTGTGTCCTTAGGCAAGACACCTCACCCACATTGCCTAGTATGAAAGTGGTGTGTGCGTGAATGATAGGTGGTGGTCGGAGGGGCCGATGGCGCAGATCGGCAGCCTCGCTTCCGTCAGTCTCCCCAGGGCAGCTGTGGCTACAATAGTAGCTTACCATCACCAAGTGTGGAAATAAATGAATAATGACTCTAGTGTAGAGCTTTGAGAGTCTTTGACAAGCCTGTAAAGCGCATTACAAGTGTAAGGCATTATTATTATTTTTCCAGTTGAAAACCATGGCTTTGGATTATTCAGATACAGCTTTTTTACTTTTAGCTCAGATTAACATTTAGCAGTTTACGTGTTGATGCTCATGTTTTTTCATAAATGTCTTGATAATATTTTTATATTTTGTAGTGAATGGAGAATTGCTGTGATGTTCTGTCTCACGTTTGTGACACTAGTGCAAATGTGACTTATGTGAAAAAGCTTTCCCTGCATCATCATGTGTTCCACTCACACAGGGAGCTCAGTTATAAGTTTAACCAGGAGAAGATATGGCCTTCTAAAGCTGTGTGAAAGTGTATATCACAATGCTTGTACAATGTACAGTGTGGTTCACAAACTAAACAGTTGATTGTGTGACCTTATCCCACTGCAATCATCCTCTCATCAGCACCACACAAGGAAAAAATGTATATTAAAATGAAAATTTAGGAAATTAAAATGTATCAGCTTTAGTGTCTGCTATAGAGGTCCACAAATATGGAATGAATTAAGCATTGACATTAAACAGTCTGCCTCATTACCTGTATTTAAAAGAAATCTAAAATGCAAACTACTGGGAAGTTATAGTGCCTGACTTAGTGCGGCTCATGTTCTGCATTGGGTCTTCTCTCTGCTCATAACGGGTGTGTGTATATAAACGTATGTGGATGTGTGTGTATTATACATATATTTATATGTGTGTGCAGGTGCATGTATGTATGTATGCTATGCATGTGTCATATATAGATATTGTATATGTTGTATAGGTCATATATATGATGTATATTGTGTGTTTACATATATGTGTATATGTGTGTGTGTGTGTGTGTGTGTGTGTGTGTGTGTGTGTATATATATATGTATATGGCAAAAGTAAAAAGAAAGAAAACTTGCCAAGCCATCATGGGTGTTTCGCACAGGGTGATGGGCCCCATTCCATAAGCTTTACAGCTTCTTGGGGTTGTTTTTCACAGGGTCAACTGGGAATAGGTGAACGATATACACTTCCATATGTAGCATGGAAACGCAGAATTGTAGATGAGTATGTTGGTACGTGTGTGTATGTATGTGCTTTACTAAACTTTGACCACTGTGAAAAATAAAATTGAATTGAAGTGCAGTGATTGGTATTTGTAGCATAGTTAGTAGTTATACTTTTAGTAAAAGGGTTATTAAAATTGTCTATATATAAAGCATATTTTGGAATTAAATGTCTGGTTGGTCTTATTTTGATGACATACTTTAGGTTGTGGGTTATTCACATTTATTGTTCTTTGTAGTGAGGACGTCTGGTTTGTAAGAACAGTCAGATATTCAGCATTAGGACTGATTTTCTGGAGGGTCTGGGGATTTGTTCTTCTCTAACACTGGTCAACACTAAATTTATTGTCTAAGATTTTTTAGCTGATTTAGGATAATTTTGATGTGCTGAATCCAAAAATCACATTGGTTTTGCTCAATCAGGTCAACGTTCTGAACTAAGCTACATATTTATTTTTGGACGACTTTGTTTACATGCATGAGTATTTTCACGTCATATGATACAAAATTCTGTTATATTTCTCACTATAAACAAATTCTGAAGATTTTGCATGTGCCAACTTATGACTAATTGTTTTTTTTTTATATTACACGTGAATGAAATGGCTTCGACTAGAAGATCTTGCAAAAATAAGCCTGACATATTCTGCTACATCTGTGGTGAATACACCAATTTTCCCAACAGGAATCAAGTCACAAGTTTCATAAAGCGTGCTTACTATGCTTATTTTGGTATTAAACTTGGTGACCAAGATGAAGCTTGGGCGCCACACACGGCATGCAAGTCATGCACCGAGTGTCTGCGTCAGTGGACTAAAGGCAAGAAGAGCTGTCTGAAGTTTGGAATTCCCATGGTTTGGAGGGAGCCGACAAACCATGTCACTGACTGCTACTTCTGGGCTATTGATGTGACTGGGATCAACAGAAAGAACCGAAGCCTCAAGTATCCTGACCGTGAATCAGCACGTCGTCCTGTTGCTCACTGTGATGAAATTCCAGTACCTGTCTTTGGAGAAGTTCCTGACATCAGTGACAAAGATTCCTCCAGTGTGGTTTTAATGATGATGCTCCACATCCTTTTTCCCAAAAGGAGCTAAATGTTCAGGTTTCCTGAGAATCTGGAATCACTGAGTGATGAGCAGGTGGAGAGATTCCATCAGGACATAAAAGAGATGGAGAGCAGGTATCAGGGACGCTGGGATGCAGTCATGATGGCTGATTACTGTTGGACTCTGAAGAGAGACATCCCTGCTGCTGAGCATTTAAGGGGTTCATAGAAACAGAAGTTCACGTCCTGAATTTTGCACAATGATAACGTAAAGTTCCAATTTACATGTACTTACCTTTATCAATTAACACAACGTAACATTTAATTAATACATTCTGTTAGAAACTATTTTTTTATCTCCTAAAACATTTTTTGGATCGGATTTTTCAAAATCAAATTAGCATAAAAACCTGACCTGACTAAGAAAAATGGATATCATTTTTGGATTCAGCGGTGCAAAATGGTCGTAATTCAGTTGAAAAAACACAGACAACTTTCAAAAATGTTTTTTTTTGTAACCCAGTGTAATAGTTGGGGTTTGGTTTGATGAAAACATATGGGGACAGTGGACATCCCTGTCTAGTGCCTGTGTGCAGTGTAAAGACCTGTGAAATAATCATAAACATGACTTGGTGATTGCAGGTCATTGTAGCTCATGTAAATATTTGATTTTTAGCCTCAGGAGGCTGTAGTGAGTCAGTGATGTAAACCTGCTTTTTTAACCCATCCCCCTCTCCTCCCCCACACAGCCACATGTCTTCACTTTGACAGTGCCCCACTCCCTCAGCCCTTCACACCTCTGCCTCAGCCCATCAGCCCACAGCTCCATGGACTGATCCACCTGGCTGACTGACACTTCATTACCTTTATTATTGTAATGCTGCCTTTTGTCTTGTGGGGAAGCATAATGTCCCTCTCTCATGTGAGTTTTGCACCGCCCTCAAACGCTCCCGACTGGCTGCTGTGGTCCAATCAAAAGAGTGGAGATGGGTGGAGGGAGGAGCTTTTAACCAACTGCAGCAATGTTCAGAGACAGAGAAGGGGTAGTCACCGGACACAGAAGAAGCTGCTCTATATGTCAGGCCTAAAACATAACTTTTGACTGATTGGTTAAAGGACTTGGAGAACTCTCTGCCACTACTCCTGTAAGTATATCTTATCTGTCGTCCAGGTGGGGTCAAAGATGGTTAAATTCCCCTGCAAATGTTACCTCAATTTATCTTTTGCTACTGTTACGACCCATGGCTTAAAGAGGCACCACGAATGTAGAGATTGTCATAAGACTTGTTTTTATTTTAAAAATATGTCATTTAATAGGTTGATGTAAAGAAAATATGCTAAAGGTGCTAGGTTCACCACCTCTGGGCCAATCTGATGTCCTGGGGAAGAGAGAGAAGAAAGATAAATTAGTGAGTGGTCCACTTTTCCCTTGGCAGGGTCATCAGGTGTCCATGACAGTCAGACAAGGGGCCATTACAGCTACTGGCAACAATATTACATAAAAATTAAAACTTATTCATGCAAACTGACAATTTGCTTGTTGTACAAAGCCACATCAAAACACAGTGTTTAGGTCATTTACTACATTAACATCAACTTTCCTTTGTTCTAATGCAGAACTACAGCACCCGAGAGAATGAAGTTCACATGTGACCAGTGTGGAAAGATGTGGCCATCTTCTTCCAGACTCAAAGTTCACTACAGAACTCACACAGGAGAAAGACCGTACAGCTGTGACCAGTGTGGGAATGAATTCAAACAGGCTGGTGCACTCAAAGAACATATGAGAATTCACACAGGAGAAAGGCCATACAACTGTGACCAGTGTGGGAAAGCATTTAACCGCGGTGATGCACTAAAAGCACATATGAGAATCCACACGGGAGAAAGGCCATACAGCTGTGACCAGTGTGGGAAAGCATTTAACCGTGGTGATGCACTAAAAGCACATATGAGAATCCACACAGGAGAAAGGCCATACAGCTGTGACCAGTGTGGGAAGGAATTTAAAGACTTGGGTAAACTCAAAGTACATATGAGAATCCACACGGGAGAAAGGCCATACAGCTGCGACCAGTGTGGGAAGGCATTTACACAGTCTAGTGCACTCAAAGAACATGTGAGAATCCACACAGGAGAAAGACCGTACAGCTGTGACCAGTGTGGGAGAGCATTTAAACGCGCTGATACACTCAACATACATATGAGAATCCACACAGGAGAAAGGCCATACGTATGTGACAAGTGTGAGAAAGCGTTCTCTTCTTCATCCAGTCTGAGTAGACACATGAGAATTCACAAGTGTTTTAGACTGTATGAGTGTGGTCAGTGTGAAAAGGCTTTTAAAACATCGCAGCAACGCTCCAGTCACTACCGAACACACACAGGAGACAAACCATACGACTGTGAAGAGAGTGGGAAGGCTTTAAGATCTGTGAGGAACCGTCTGAACCAAGTTTCCAGACTGAAGAGAAGAGCAGCAGCTGTGACCAGTGTGGGAGGACCTGCTCATCTGAAAGTGCACTGTCTTGAACACACTAAAGGAGACAGAGCTGCTGAGGCTGGATCATGTGAGGCTAAAGTCAGACTCAAAAAGCTGGAGATCAGGCTTCAGAGACTCCAGACTGTGGAGTCGACCTCTGTGTAGAGTCAAAAAGTACAAACATTATATGTTAAGATTAAGATTTTTTTCTGATGGATTCAAAATATATATTCAAGTTATATTATGTTATCTAACTGTTCATTTTAAAGGTACTGTAATGTTCACTCTTTATTATAATCATTATTTTCAACTATGTAAACTATGTAATCTGCACTAATGTTTGTTCTTGAGTCTTGCAGAAAATGTCTTTTGAAAGTGCAGGATCCCACGGGAAGAAGGCCACTGTGAAACCCTAAAACAGAAACATCATGGGAGGATGTTTGTGCGAAGGGGAAGAGTGACCTTCTAGAAATGCAAAAACAGAATATATTTCTCTGTGAATTTTGTCATATGTTTTTATACTGCTTGCAAAGTGTATGTCCCCCATCCCTTGAGAGTAAGCAGTGCATTTGTAACTAGGGTCCCTAAGTTAATAAAGGGAGGAGAAAAACAGTGGGGGCCTTCAGAAGGAGGGTGCGAGGTGATTCTGTAACTGAAGGTTTTTGCCTCCCTGCTTTTTCTCCTCAATATTGAGACAAAATAATCTTTCTTGTCTTCTCTTCTCTTTTGAACTGTAATATAGGTTAAAAAGGTGAACCTATCATTTTAAAAACAAAGCTTTTTTTTCATTCCAAAAGAAACCAAAGGAATTATTTCTCCAAACGCTATTGGAACTATCAACAACAAAAGAATGAGTTACGAGCAAAGATGTTTGTTTTAGAATCTGAAAAAGGACTTCACCGAACTTCAGATTTGAATCTGAAACACGAGTAAACAAAAAGGGTGGAGGTGTGTGTGCATTTTTTAGAGAAAATTTGGTCACTCACAGGTTGTCATTTGGGGTGTTTTCGTCTTTTGAGTTTGTTTCCTTTAAAATGCAGCTAAAACAATCCTCCTCCATACTCTACTTAGTCATATACAAACCTCCCCAGTACTGTCTGAGTTTTACTGATGATTTTACTGAGATCTGTCAGTCGTATGCACAGACTTTGATGTTTTAGTCATTACAGGTGATTTTAATGAACATTTGGATAATGTGTTTGACAGAAACACTAAAGAGCTCAGTTCTGTCCTTGAAACCTTTGGTCTGACTCTGCATGTCAGCGAGCCCACCCACAACAGAGGACACACTCTGGACCTGCTCATTACAAAAGGAGTAAATATTTCAAATGTCAGTGTGGTGGATGTTGCTCTGTCTGATCATTTCTGTGTCTTTTTTGACCTGTCTGTTATTCCCAAACCAGCGGCTGGTCCTGCAGTTGTTCAGAGGAGACACATAAATGATAAAACAGGTGCACTGTTCATGGAAATGATACACTTTGAAAATGCCTCATGTTCTAATGATGATTTGTTGATCTCTGTGACTGTGATTGTTTTGAACGTTCTGGACAGTATTTCCCTGATGAAGGTTAAAATGGTTAAAGAAAAGCAGAAAGCGCCATGGAGGAATGATGACTTGGTCAGGGCTCAGAAAAGGGAGTGCTGGAGGGCTGAGCGGGATTTGCAGAAGTCAAAGCTCCAGGTTCATTATGAGATTTACAGAGAAAAGATGCACATGTACAACCACAGTTTATGTAGAACAAGAGAAAGGTATTTTTCTGACATTACTGGGAGTTGTAGTAACAACTCTCATGTCGTGTTTGCAAAAGTAAACAGATTAACCAACCCCCCAGCGCCGGTGCCGTTAGAACTAATTTCCACTTCTAAGTGCAATGAGTTTGCAGTATTCCTTAATGACAAGGTTCAGCGCATTAAAAATGCCATCAATTCCATGACGCAAATAACAACCCAGCACCACCAAGACACTTAGAGCGGACTCACTTTGCACCCGTAACTGACAAAACTGTCCAAGAGATCGTCACCAGTCTGAGTTCATCTACATGCTGCCTCGATGTTTTACCCACTAAATTTCTAAAGTCTGTGCTCAACAGTTTGTTGTCACCACTCACTTGCATATTTAACATGTTACTTAAATCTGGAACATTCCCAAGAGTTTTGAAAACTGAAGTTATCAAGACTCTCTTGAAGAAGAGCAGTCTTGATGCGAAGATATTGAACAATTACCGACCAATCCAAAACCTGCAATTTTTAGGCAAAGTCCTATAAAAGTGCTTATCAACAGCTTATTAACTTTATCAAAATAAACAGCTCCTTTGATCTTTTCCAGTCAGGTTTTAGACCCCACCACAGCAGTGAGACTGCTCTTATCAAGGTGACAAATGACATCCGCCTGAACACTGATGCGGGCAAAGTCTCACTCTTGATTCTGTTAGATCTGAGTGCTGCTTTTGACACTGTGGATCATGGGATCCTCCTACAGAGACTAGAGGACTGGGAGGGCATCTGTGGTACAGCACTAAATTGGTCCTATCTAGAAAACAAGGAGTACTTTGTTGAAATTGGAAAATGTGTCTCAGATAAAATGTCCCTGACATGTGGGGTGCCACAGGGGTCAATCCTGGGACCCCTGTTGTTCAGTCTCTACATGCTGCTGTTAGGCCAGTTAATACACAGCAATAATGTGTCACAACTCTGCAGACGACACTCAGATCTATGTCTCACTGCAGCAGGTGAATATGGACCAGTGGATTCACTCACTGCATCAACAGATCAGTGTGTGGAGGAAAAAAAACTTTCTCCAGATAAACTCAGACAAGACTCAAGTCGTCATCTTTGACCCACAGAAACATGGAGAAAGTGTCAGCATCACCTCCAGTCTCTCTAAAACCTTCAAATCAGGCTTGAAATGTCAGGGTAATAATGGATTCAGACTAGACCTTTAACAGCCACATCAAATCAGTAACATCTGCAGCTTTTTAGTATCTAAAAACCTTGCAAAGTACAAAAGTAAACTGTCAACACCAGAATTGAAGAGACTTATCCATGCATTTGACTTCAGTAGGTTAGACGACTGTAACGTCCTGCTCACTGGCCTCTCCAAATGAGCCCTAAGACAGAACAGAACATCCAGAACACTGCTGCTCAGGTCAGGACTAGAACAAGGAAGTACGAGCACGTGTGTCCTGTGCTCAGGTCTAGAACCAGGAAGTACTTCACACATGTGTCCTGTGTCTCTGGTCTTTGGCTCCTGTTGCTCAGTGAATAGACTTTAAAGCAGCTCTTGAGGTGCGCCCATGAGACTTTGAGCGGAGCTCACGAGACTGTGCGAGATCTAAGATGGTGGCGCCCTGCTGCTAGAGTTTAGACCAAACAAAAGTTATTCTCTACTGGAACTTTATTTTCGTGTATATTTTCTTTTTCTCTTTCCATCTCAACTCGCGCAATATACCCACAACCCTGGAATCGCTTGAGGAATATATCAAAGACTGTTTCACCCGACTGTGCATCAATATGAACCAGGATTTAACCACCTCCGTCAACAACTCCACTCCCAGTAATGAAAAAAAGAGACTGTGTATGGCTTCAACACCCGACTCAGGTACTACCCACACAAACAATCCATCCGACCCCTCATGCTGCGCAGACATCGCCGTCATTCTCAGCTCAATTGACACCAAACTCACCGCAATGGACAATAGAATAGCACTTTTCGAACTTTTGCACCAAGAATTCTCCGCACTGTGACACAGCCTGGAATTCAGTCAGGAACAGATACAAACACTCACCGAAGAAAGTAAATCATTGAAAAAATCAGTCAGCACACTCACTACACAGGTTACAACAATAGCAACAGAAAGTAAAGCAATGAAAGAAACCACAACCAATGACAACCAATATTCACCGGCATCCCGGAGCAACCCACAGAAGACGCAGAGAAACTAGTCAAAGATTTCATCACAACACAACTCAAACTCCCAGCTGCTACAGTAAACGCCATTACATTTCACCACGTGCACCGTATGGGACCAAAAAACACCACACCGGACAATAAACGACCCCGGCCAATCGTGGTCAAATTTGAACATCACAAACAAAAACAACAGGTACAGAATCAAGGAAGACAACTGAAAGGAACGAATTATGGACTGAACGAGCAATACCCAAAAGAAATAATGCAGCGCCGCCAAAAACTTTATCCGATCCGTAAGGACATGATTCAGCAAGGAAAGAAAGCAATCATCGTTGTGGACAAACTTTATATAAATGGACAACTATACCAGAATGCAGAAATAACCCCTTGGCTTTACTAACTTTCCAATACAGTAACCTCTCCATAACTCAACAACACACAGAACCTACAGACACACATACATACATCCCTTCCCTCACGCATGCACAGACACACGCACGCACACACACACACACCCCTACCCACACGCGCGCACCCCCCCCCCACACACACACACCCCTACCCACACGCACACACACACACCGACACACGCACACACAGACATACACACGCACACACACGCACGCATGCACACGCGCACTCTCTCTCTCTCACTTGCTCGCTCTCTCACTCTCTCTCTCTCTCATATACAAAACTGATTCATATAACCCAGGTCTCAACTAACTACTTTAGACCTACAGAACTGCACTAGTCTCCCCACCCCCAGTTAATAACTCTATCCAATGGCTCTGGACTATGACTCTCCCTTTTATCTTTATTCATTCTCATTCTCTGTCCTACACTTGCACTCACTTGCAGACATACATATACTGCCATGCCTCTTCTTTCTTTTCCTCAACCCCCTATCCAATTTTGTTTATTTTATGTCTACTTCTTATTTTCAAGTTTCAACTTTTTTTTTCCTGTTATCAGTTCATTCAAATGATGCATTTACTGTCTGCCCTGTCTTGGTTTTGCACACCTAACACAAACACATGTGCACACAGACACCAAACACATTAACATTTGTCACTTGGAATGTGCGTGGTATTCGCACACAGGCGAAAAAGAAAAACATTTTCAGCGAACTTCATAAACTAAAACCAGACATATGCCTTCTACAAGAAACTCACTTATCAAATTCAGATCTTGATCAATTACAATTTAAGGAATTTAACAGTATATATTCATCTACATACAACAGCAGACAACGAGGAGTATCAATCTTAATACACAACAAACTTAAAATATTTAACCATCTCTCGACAATAACTGACCCTGAGGGACGGTATGTCATCATCAATGGCACCATGTCCAACAATAAATTTACAATAGTTAATATATACGGACCTAACACCGACGACCCCTCATTTTTTCACTGTATATTTTCAAAACTAAACGAAGCCTCAAATATAATCATCGCTGGAGACTTCAACACAGTACTGGATTCAAACCTTGACCGCTCACACATCGCAGGACATAACAGACACTGGCATTCCACGGACACAATAAAACAATACATGACAGAGTTTGGACTTGGCGATAGTTGGAGATTGTCACACCCACACAAAAGACAATACACACACTCCTCTGTGGTACATCACTCCTCCTCATGAATTGACTATATACTCATAAGCAATATTCTCTTGTCTAATATAAAAGAAACCACAATTCATCCCATCTCAATTAGCGACCATGCACCAGTCAGTCTAACACTACAATTTCATTACTACACCAAACCTTCTTTGAGATGGCGCTTCAATCTTTCACTACTCAAAGACCCAGCATTCAATATGATGGTAGAGAGGGAGTGGGCATCCTTTATGGAACTGAATGACTCCCCGGAGACCACTGCAATAACACTCTGGGAAACCGGTAAAGCATATTTAAGAGGGAAAATTATTTCATATTCAACCTACAAAAAGATAATAACATTGACAGAAAACGGAAATATACCTGAATTGAGAAACACACAACTACAACTAGACAAAATTTTACAGGAAAAAAACAACTTTATTATGCAACGACTCCAATATGAACTTATTGAAAAACATATTATATCTGGTAAATATCTTGCAAACAAGAGACAAAGACAAATCAATAATTCCATCAATACAGACCTTTGAAAATCAAATCACTCATGATCCACAAGAAATTAATAACACATTCCGTATGTTCTACAAGATCTTATATTCATCAGAAACAGGATCCAATCTAACGGCAATAAAATCATTTTTCCAACACATAAACCTACCACAATTACCCTCCGATATGGCTGAATTCTTAGATGCACCATTATCATTGCAAGACCTCCATAAAGCCCTCCTTCAGATGCCCAACAACAAAGCCCCCGGTCCCGACGGATACCCCCCCGAATTTTATAAGCACTTTTGGACTTTACTATCACCACTTTTCATCCGCACAGTGACTGAAATAAAAACGACATCTCAAATCCCTCTGCATATGAACACAGCAGCCATAACAATATTACTTAAACCAGACAAAGACCCAACCCAACCCACCAGCTATAGACCTCTTTCATTACTTAATACAGATTTAAAAATCATTACAAAAGCACTTGCCCTCCGACTAGAAAAAGTTACACCACTGTTAATTCACCCCGACCAAACAGGATTTATCAAAAATAGAAACTCTTCAGACAACCTTCGTAGATTATTCAACCTCATCAATATCACTCAACAATCAAATATCAGGACAATTATAACCTCATTAGATGCAGAAAAAACTTTTGATAAAGTAAACTGGACATTTCTTTTCCACACACTCCATCAATTTGGCTTCGGGGAGTCATTTATCCACTGGATTAAGACACTCTATACCTCACCTAGAGCCACAGTCACAACTAATGGTATCACCTCACATTCGTTCACACTGCACAGGGGCACTAGACAAGGATGCCCGCTCTCTCCCTCACTGTTCGCCTTATTCATTGAACCGCTCGCAGTAGCAATACGCCAAAATGACAGCATACAAGGAATATACGTCTCGGACACACATCATAAAATCAGCCTATATGCAGATGATATTCTACTGTACCTACAAACACCACAGCAATCATTACACGAAACTTTCAAAATTATAAATACATTCTCATCCATATCAGACTACACTATCAACTGGAACAAATCAACAATACTCTACTAGTTCTGCAGCTCAGGATTCATTCCCTGGTATGCACACAGGTAACATTAACTATTTAGGCATTAACATTTCCCCCAGGCTGTCAGAGTTGTTCTCACTTAATCATAACCCTCTGCTTAAAACAATAGAAAACGACCTTGAACGATGGACAAACTTACCACTTTCACTAATAGGACGAATAGCATCAGTAAAAATGAAAATCCTCCCCAAATTGAACTACCTATTTGCAAACATCCCAGCTACACCTCCGGACAAATGGTTTCAGACACTAGACTCATTAATGATACACTTTTATTGGAAGAACAAAAAAGCAAAAATCAAACTCTCAACATTACAAAAAACAAAGCACAAGGCGGCCTCGAAGCACCAAATTTCATCCACTATCACTTGTCAAATCAACTACAATATCTAGTTAAGTGGACAGGACAAACATACAATAATAGCACATGGATTTCTTTGGAACAGTCATACTTCAAAAAACTTTCTTTGGCAGACATACCCTCAATGAATACTACTCTGAAAAAACATAACTGCTTCAAGAACACAGTCATTTCAACAACTCTGACCGCCTGATGGAAAGCTTTAAAATTAACCAATTCTTCCACGGCACCTTGTAAATACACCCCCATCTGGCACAACCCTGACTTACAAAGTTATCCACAGGACACACATCACCCAATACAAGAAATACAAAATGGGACTAACAGACACAGACACCTGTTCACAATGCACCATGGGAGTCACAGACACTTATTTACATGCACTGTGGAAATGTTCACCAGTTCAGGTTTTTTGGAACACAGTTACACACAAACTCACAGACATCCTGAGCTGCAGAATTCCTCCCCCCCCAATCCCTATGGTTACTTGGCATTATTACAACTTTCACCATACCACCTAAATATAAAAACAGTTTGTTGACATCTCTAACTATCGCCAAGAAAATAATCTTACAAAACTGGAAATCAAAACACTCTATAAACATCCAACACTGGTCTAACTCTCTCATCCATCACATTTCAACCTCTCAAATGGCAGTGTACTTTGAGGATGACATACCGTCTTTCATGGAAACCTGGACACCATTCATAAACCACTTTAATATTGTTTTCAATCAGTCATCAATATCAACAACATAAACTCCACCATTAGACTATTATAACACCATTAACATAGTAATTATGAGAATGCCACGCACACTCCTATACACACCCCCATTCCTACAAAGACACACACACGACATTATATAAACTTTATTACAATAATTGCAATCATACCACCACTATTGCTGTATACCACTATTATTGTTGTGTTATTGTTTTCATTGTATGTATACGTTTCTATTGCTGCTGTCACTATTAATATTGTCATTATTATTATTCCCTTATTCATTAACTTATTTATTTATTGAATTAATTTGTGGTTCTGATGGAGATAAATAAATGGATGAATATAAACACACATATTAAACATTAAAATAATTAACATGAATTATTAAATAATAATTTAAATATGCATATGTATCCATCCATCCATTTTCTTCCACTTATCCGGGGCCGGGTCGCGGGGGCAGCAGTCTAAGCAGGGACTCCCAGACTTCCCTCACCCCGGACACGTCCTCCAGCTCCTCTGGTGGGACCCCAAGGCGTTCCCAGGCCAGCCGAGAGACATAGTCCCTCCAGCGTGTCCTGGGTCTTCCCCGGGGCCTCCTCCCGGTGGGACATGCCCAGAACACCTCCCTAGGGAGGCGTCCAGGAGGCATCCTGAGCAGATGCCCGAGCCACCTCAGCTGGTTCCTCTCGACGTGTAGGAGCAGCGGCTCTACTCCAAGCTCCACCCGTGTGACCGAGCTCCTCACCCTATCCCTAAGGGTGCGCCCGGCCACTCTGTGGAGGAAGCCCATTTCAGCCGCTTGTATCCGCGACCTTGTCCTTTCGGTCATTACCCAGAGCTCATGACCATAGGTGAGGGTAGGAACGTAGATTGACCGGTAAATCGAGAGCTTCGCCTTCCGGCTCAGCTCCTTCTTTACCACAACGGACCGATACAGCGACCGCATCACTGCAGACGCTGCTTGGCCTGCCGGTACTCATCGGCTGCCTCAGGAGTCCCACGAGCCAACAAGGCTCAATAGGACTCCTTCTTCAGCTTGACGGCATCCCTTACTTCCAGTGTCCACCACCGGGTTCAGGGATTGCCGCCGTGACAAGCACCACAGACCTTACGACCACAGCTACGAGCAGCCGCATCGACAATAGAGGTGGAGAACATGGC
This sequence comes from Periophthalmus magnuspinnatus, assembly GCF_009829125.3. NCBI lineage: Eukaryota > Metazoa > Chordata > Actinopteri > Gobiiformes > Gobiidae > Periophthalmus > Periophthalmus magnuspinnatus. The sequence goes on along the minus strand of NC_047138.1, from coordinate 30,763,266 downwards.
CCACTCGGAGTCCATGTCTCCAACCTCCCCCGGGATCAGGGAGAAGCTCTCCCGGAGGTGGGAGTTGAAGACCCCCCTGACAGAGAGCTCCGCCAGACGTTCCCAGCAGACCCTCACAATGCGCTTGGGCCTGCCAGGTCTGTCCGGCTTCCTCCTCCGCCAGCGGATCCAACTCACCACCAGGTGGTGATCAGTTGACAGCTCAGCCCCTCTCTTCACCCGAGTGTCCAAGACACGCGGTCGGAGGTCAGATGACACGACAACAAAGTCGATCATCGACCTCCGACCTAGAGTGTCCTGGTGCCACGTGCACCGATGGACACCCTTGTGCTCGAACATGGTGTTTGTTATGGACAAACTGTGACTAGTACAGAAGTCCAATAACAAAACACCGCTCGGGTTCAGATCGGGGAGGCCGTTCCTCCCAATCACTCCCCTCCAAGTGTCACTGTCGTTACCCACATGGGCGTTGAAGTCCCCCAGGAGAACAACGGAGTCCCCGATTGGTGCACTGTCTAGTACCCCTCCCAGGGGCTCCAAGAAGGCCGGGTACTCTGCACTGCTGTTTGGCCCGTAGGCCGACACAACAGTGAGAGACCTCTCCCCGACCTGAAGGCGCAGGGACGCGACCCTCTCGTTCACCGGAGTGAACCCCAACACGAAGCGGCTGAGCTGTGGGGCAATGAGCAAGCCCACACCAGCTTGCCGCTGCTCCCCGCGGGCAACGCCAGAGAAATGGAGAGTTAAACCCCTCTCAAGAAGTTGGGATCCAGAGCCCAATCTGTGTGTGGAGGTGAGGCCGACTATATCTAGCCGGTAACTCTCAACCTCCCGCACAAGCTCAGGCTCCTTCCCCCCCCCAGCGAGGTGGCATTCCATGTCCCAGAGCTAGTCTCCATGTCCGGAGATCCGGTCGTCGAGGTCCCCACCTTCGACTGCCGCCCAGATCTCTCCACACCTGCCCCTCATGGCTCCTCTTGCAGGTGGTGAGTCCACGGGAGGACGGCCCCACGTCGTTCCTTCGGGCTGGGCCCAGCCGGGCCCCGTGGGGAAAGGTCCGGCCACCAGGTGCTCGCTGCCGAGCACCCACCCCAGGCCTGGCTCCAGGGTGGGGCCCCGGTAACGCCAGTCCGGGCGACGTAACTTGCCTTGTTGTTTGTCTCTTCATGGGGCCTTCTGAACCGCTCTTAGTCAGACCCGTCTCCGAGGACCTGTTTGCCATGGGTGACCCTACCAGGGGCATGAAGCCCCCGACAACATAGCTCCCAGGATCATCCGTATGCTCAAACCCCTCCACCACGTTAAGGTGGCGGTTCGGGGAGGGGCATATATATAATATATATAAATACACAATAATAATAATAATAAATTAATAATTAATTGACATAATAATAATTGACAACAAATACATAAAAAGATTAGGGCTAGCAAGGAATGGGGCTGTTGCTATGGGGCACTGCCCCTTGAGTGCGGGCTCACCAGAACCTTGCCTCTTTTAATGCATTGTACAGGACACGCACACACACACATTATACATTTAAATCTAAATAACCAATACCACCATTAGGACCACAAAACTAATAGAGCAATATTGACCAACCATTGAACACTGAGTATGACAGCAATAATAAAACCTGTTATCGTTATTTTTACTTTTATTATTATTATTAGTATTACTTTATCTCCACACACTCTCACACATATTTACAAAGAAAACCAAGACATGACCCTGACATGGCCTTAAAGTTTAGTTTTCTTTTTTTATATACGTTTAATGAAATTGTTGACCGTCCAAAAGAAAAACAAAAAATAAATGCAACAATCTTTGGTTCAGCTCAGAAATTGCAAGTTTAATTAGAGAAAGAAATGCTGCCTGGAAACCTGCACACACAACTAGAGCAGATTTGGGCATTTTTCTGCAAAAAGAGAAATAAATGTTTATCAGCAGTTTCCAGCAAAGTCCTGGAGGACAGTCAGATCACTCTCAGAACCTAATATTCATACATTACCAAACCAATATTTTATGAGATTCAGCTGTTGTAATTTCTAAAGAGGAAATACGTGATGCTTTTAATAGGCACTTTATCTCTGCATGTGACATTTTGGATAATAATGGTGATCCTTTTGATCTTGATTATGTTGAATCTGAACCTCGTCCATAGACCCAAAGAAGTCCACGGGAGCTGACGACTTTGACCCAAAACTTCTATTACCGACTTCCCCATATTTAATTCAACCTTTTTTTTTTTCTTTTTTACATATTTTTAATTGATGGACTCAAATGGCAGTTAAAACAGAATAATGGAAAACTGCATGTTTAGCCTTTAAATTAAAAGGTGGGACAACTAAAAATGTATATCATTTCCGGCCAATATCCAAATGACTTGCAAAAGTTTTAGAAAAGTTAGTTGCAAATCAAGTTACAGTTTATGTAAATAAACTGCTCCATTTTGAATCTTATCAGTGGGGTTTCAAAAAAGGGCATAGTCCTGTTACTGCACCACAAAAGTTTTAAATGACATGACCCAGCCTATAAAATCTGATATATGATTAAACACATTTTCCTCTCGTTCTCGCTTTTACTGCCTGGAAGCTCCGTTACTATAGCAACCCGAACACTCGCGATACTTCGCGGTATCCCCATGCGGAAGTGTGACGTCAGTGCAGGAAACAAACAGCAGATGCACCGGTGTGTAGATGGAGGAATGTTAGCGCGGAGAACGGCTGTAAGTAGATAACTCCTCAAACCTTTCATGTTTTATATGTCTATATCTGAGTTTTGTGTCCCTCAACCTGCAGATCCCACTGTGACCGCGTCGTGTTACGGCTTTAATCAAAGGAACTGGTGAGTGTTGTAGCTAATGCTAAGCGGCGCTAACGTTACTTTTTAGTGTTTTGGCGCACACTGCCTCCGTTTTCATTGTGCGTGTCGGTGATTTAAACATTTAAAGTGTTGGCTAATAATCACCTGAAGTACTGTCTCTCTTTCCTCTGAGCCAAACCAGATCTTCTTAGCCCAAAATGATGTTTTGCTTGACACACGTGTTACATGTACTTAAGGAGTAGTGGCAGAGAGTTCTGGAAGTCCTTTAACCAATCAGTCAAAGTTATGGGACAAAGCCTGACATATAGAGCAGCTTCATCTGTGTCCAGTGTTGGGCGTGTTCTACATTATAGAATTATACATTACAACTTTTACACTTAAACCTTTTCCCTGCAGTTTCATTTACATGGTTTTGTTTCTGCTAAAACTAAATTAAATTTTTGTTCTGCCAACTTTTATATTTTAGGGAGCAGAAAGCAGGAGCTTGATGAAGCTGTAGTGGACTTCATAGTGAAAGATTCCCAGCCTTTCACTGTGGTGTCTGATCCTGGCTTCCGTGCTCTGGTAGATAAACTGGATCCGACATACACCCTTCCATCAAGACAGGCAGTTAAAGCCATGGTGGAGAGGAGGTATGTGGAGGAAAAGGTACAGGCAAAGGCAGCCCTGCAGAATGCTAACAGTGTCAGCCTGACTGCAGTCATGTGGACCTCTATCAACATGGATGTGTATTTGGCTGTTACCTGTCATAGCATTCATTCAGGTGAACTCTCCACCACCCTTTGGGAGTTCAGCCTTTTCCTATGAGTTACACAGCAGAGAACATCGCTGGAACTGCTCAAGAGCTTTTAAGGGAATGGGCTCTGGAAGAGAAGGTGAAGTGCTTGGTGACTGATGCTGCAGCAAATATTGTGCAGGTGCGGCATGCCGTCTGCCTGGCACATGCACTGAACTTAATAGTGAAAAAGTCCATGGATGCTACTCCTGGTCTAGATAATGTATGATCAAAAATGAGGCTGATGGTCACTTATTTTAGAAGCTGCAGCAGATCCAGGTGCAAATGGGCCGTCCTGTCACAAAATTAATAATTGAGGTGGACAACAGATGGAATAGCACCATGAGATGATGCAGCAGTTTTATGAGCAGAGGGAAGCTGCTCTGTCTACTCTGCCCACAGATTGTCAACCACTGACTGCAAACGAGTGGGAGTGTGCATCCCAGTGCATAACGATCTTGTCACCTTTTCATGCTGCCACTGTAGAACTCTCACAAGAAAAGAGTGTCAGGATCAAAAATAATACCGATGATAAAAATGCTGAAGTATTCTTTAACTGAGGTGATTGCACAGAACACAAATGAAATGGCGAAACACCTTGGCATAAACCTAAATAGAATTTTGAAAGACAAACTCAGTGGAATAGAGACCACAAGTGTCTTCTTGTTAGCGTCATTACTTGATCCAAGAATATACATACATGAACTCATAATTGTCAGAATCATTAGGTCAATATTCTATTTTTTATTTGCATATTCACCTATATCATTTAGTTCATGCTGACCAGAGGACATTTCATTCTTCATGTTTTTAACATTGGTGGATGACAATTAAGTGAATCATCTACATATTGGTAGGATGGAGCAAGAAGGAAAAGCAACACATGAACTGAAGTCTGCTTCAGTTTTATTTAGAAATATATACTTTATTGATCCGCAAGAGGGGGAAATTATTGGCTTCTTTGGCAAACATAAATACAAAGACAAAGAGAAACAAAGAGGCATACAATACAGAGTAAAAGTTACCAACTCTGGTAACTTAATAACAAAAGTGCACAAATACAGCGAAACTTAAAGTGCACAGTTGCAGGGCCTGGGTGTTACGGGGGAAAGTTTTTCTCCCCATCGCCAAATGGACATAAAGGCCGGTGTCCGTACTAGCACGTGCAACACTCGTAAGACTGTAAACAAAGCGATACGACTGAACCGGAAGTGGAAGGTAGTTCACACAGTAAATAATGCATGCCTAATCTGGGATTCAAACTTAAAACCAAAAGGCTTATTTGGCGGTCACTTAAATATCCGTAGTTTAAAACCTAAAAGTCACCAAATTAGCCACATGCTATCCGAATCAAACTTGGATTATTTGTGTCTATCAGAAACGTGGCTGAATGAAAATTCCCCAACTGCTGCTGTTTCGGTTCCGGGTTATGAAGTTTTCAGAAAGGACAGGATAGACGGTAAAGGGGGCGGAGTAATGATTTATGTGCGGGACTACATAAAATGCAGTCTAATTCAATGGGAAAACCCAAACAATTTAGAGTGTTTGGGATTAAATATGGTGCTTTCCTCTCAGATGTCATTGTCTATAGTGGTCGTATAATGGACGGGCTCAACTTAGTTCAGATGGTTAAAGGACCAACGCGGATAACAAATAGCTCAAGCTCCCAAATTGACTTAATTTTTACCACCCACCCAGAAAGAATTACAAAAACGTATACCGTAAATTTCGGACTACAGAGCGCACCTGATTAAAAGCCGCACCAGCTAAATTTGAAGAGAAAATCAATTTTGTACATATATAAGCCGCACCTGAATAAAAGCCGCAGGTTTTCATATTGTAACATGAGATATTTACACAGAAAGACGGTGCACCGACACGCTTTTTTTTAAACTGTGCCTGAAAATTGGAACCAACACGACAACAACACGGGATGAACACATCTGCAGGTTTAGAAAATAAAACTGCACCAAAACGGAAAATCTGCTTTTATTTCCTCTGAAAACTTTTGTCGTCTTTTACATTGACCAAGTTGGATTCATTGATGTCGAGCTTACGTGCAGTGGCTCTATTTCAGGAGTCTGCAACCCGCGGCTCCGGAGCCGTATGCGCCTCTTTCAGCCTTATACTGCGGCTCTGCGTGGCTGAAGTGTATTTTATTTGTGTTAGTTCTTTTTTGTTGTAGTTTAAATTGGAAGATTATTATGATCTTAAAATAAAATTATATTTTCTTATTTTTCGTTGCTCAAAATAAGCGTCACACTCGCGGAACAATGTTCAAAACAAACACCGCTCACGTCTCACGTCTCACAGACACAGACACAGACACAGCTCACTGTCGTGCGTAAAGAGCCCTGATTTTCAGACGCTGTGCGCACAGGGGTCAGGAGCAACTTTGGCCCGTCCCTAATGACACACTAATAAGCTCGTCCATAGATGTATCATGAAAATCCTGCTGGAAATCGCCACAGAAATCTATTTGATGTAGTAGCAAGTTTATTATCTGCTCTTGTCTCCGCGGTGACGTATCACATATAACACATCAGACACGACGCCCAAAAGTAGAGCCACAAGCGAGTGAAAATGAGCCAAAACAAAAGTCTTTGGAGAGCTTTTAACAAAGGGGAAAAGGACAACTGAGGAGCCAGAAGAGGAGACTACACCTCCAAGAAAAAGAAAGATAAATTTAACAGACAATGCCTACTTAAAACCTGGGTTTGTCGCTGCAGGTGACTCACGCGCACAGTCCGCTCTACGTAACATACGGGAAAAGCAAATAAGGCAATGAAACCTTCAAAACTGCTTTGGCATATGGAGAATAAGCACCTGGGATTAAACGATACGCCTTTAGAGTTTTTGAAAGAAACTGCGGAGCAGAGTAGACATAATCACATAATCAGCGCAGGGCTCCCTCTGATGCAGCGGTTTGGTGAGTTGTATTTTTTTAATGCACTTAAGTTGTTTTTGCCATATTTATCTGCCACGTGTAGAAGGCTTGTCCGTGAAAATAAAACCCAGGGGCCGTTATCCAGTAAAAAATCCATAAATAAGCCGCACTGCTGTACAAGCCGCAGGGTTCAAAGCGTGGAAAAAAAGTAGCGGCTTATAATCCGAAATTTACGGTAATATGCTGACTGGCCTCTCGGACCATAATATGGTTCTCATAACAAGAAAACTAACCAAGGGGCGTTTTTCCTCTTATTCACAGAATAAGAATTTTTTTGGCATCCCAAAAAGAAAACGAGGAGTTTATTACAGTTATAAGAAATACAGACTGGGATGCTGTCTTATCAGATGATGAACTGGAAATGGCTAGTCAGAAATTTACACTGTATCTGAAGACAAAAGTTGATGAATTTACAATAAGGATGAAACAACATGGCAAAAAGCCCCTCTATCCATGGATTGATGACAATATAAAACAACTAATGAAACAGAGAGATATTGCTCTTAAAGTGGCAAATAAGTCCAAGCTAACTAGTGATAGACAAAAATTCACAATGTTGCACAATAAAGTCTTGAAACATTTTAGGAAAGCAAGAGCTGATTTTTTCATAACAATTATTAAAAACTGTAATGGCAACTCCAAAGCTATATGGACCCAAGTAAATAAGCTAACAGGTAAAGTGTCTTCCACACATAGAACCATCCAGTTACAAAAAGATAATAAGCTCTGTCAGGATCCATTTGACGTGGCCCAAATACTAAATGAATACTTTGTTGACTCTGTTACCACCATAGCCAATTGTTTTCCGGCTGGAGAAACAGTTACCATTCAAAGGACTGCCTCACTTTCGGATGAGCCCCCACTACAGCCCAGTTCGGTTTCCACTGCAGATGTCTTAAAGACCATAAGGCTCTTAAAATCATCAAGAGCTAAAGACACATATGGACTGGACACAGTTATGCTAAAACAAATAGGTCAATTTATAGCTACACCGTTAACAAATATCATTAATATGTCGCTCAGTCAAGGGAAATTCCCTGAATCATGGAAGTTTGCGAGTATTATCCCTATATTTAAAGGTGGTAATCCCCAACTCACAGCTAATTACAGGCCAATTAGTATTCTACCTAATGTGTCAAAAGTATTTGAGAAACTTGTAGTCAAACAAATCACTAATCATCTTAATCACAGTTCTTTTTCATTACATCCAATGCAATTTGGTTTCAGAACCAACCATTCTACAAAGACGGCAACATGTTATTTTTTGGAAAAAGTCAAATAATCTTTGGATAAAGGGGGCACTGTGGGAGCAGTTTTTCTAGACTTGCGGAAAGCATTTGACACGGTCAACCATTCAATATTATTGCAAAAACTTAAAAATTTTAATTTCTCAAACGAATTTATTAATCTAATTCAGTCATATCTGTCAACCTGTACACAAACTGTTCAAATTGAAACTTGTCACTCTCTTCCTCTACAACTATCCACTGGCGTTCCGCAAGGCTCGATTATTGGTCCAGTTTTATTCAGCATGTACATTAATGATCTACCATCGGTGTGTGAGAACTGTACCACCATAATGTATGCTGACGATACGGTCATCTTCTGTCATGGAAAAACTGCTGAGGATGTAGCAGTAAAACTAACAACAGCCATGTCACAGATCATAATCTGTCTTGAAAATTCGTGTCTTCAACTTAATCTCTCTAAGACAGTTTGTATGTATTTCTCCAAAAGTAACCTACAAACAATGCCAGCCATTTCAATAGCAGGCCAAACAATACAGGTAGTTACAGAATTCAAGTATCTCGGATTATACCTTGATTCAAATTTTAATTTCAAAACTCACATTCAAAAATTATGCAAGGGAGTAAAATTTTGTTTGTCAAATTTTAAATACATCAGAGATAGTCTGTCAATTGAAGCTGCTAAATTGTATTTCTTTACCATGATTATTTCTCATCTTACATATTGCATAGTCAGTTGGTCCAATATTTCATTCACAACAATAAAACAATTAGAATCACTTTATAAACAAGCTCTAAAAACATTGGATAAAAAACATTACAGATATCATCACTGTCACATTCTACAAAAATACAATTTGCTAAATTGGAATAATTTGGTTAAATTTAAAAACATCTGTTTGGTCTATAAAATCAAACATGGCACTGCCCCGTCGTCACTGGGTGATTTCGTAAAGTTTAGATCTAGTGAGGGCCGAGTGACCAGAGGAGCAGCGAGGGCAGACTGTGTTATTCCTCACAGAAGATCAGCCTTTAGTCAGGCGGTTTTCTCAGTCAAAGCCTCCCAGCAGTGGAACACAGAGCCTGAAGCCATTAGAGAGTCTCCATCATTCTTTTCATTTAAAAAGAATGCCAAAAAATGGCTTGTGGAAACTCAGTCCTGTGAGCATTAATTGTAAACAGGTATTTGTAATTGTATATATTTTTAATTTGTCCACATTATATTGTATTTCATTATGTTTAATTCTTATCTTTGAATGTTGAAATGTTTTCTTAATTGTAGGTTGCCTTGATACATCTGGCCTGGGGACAACCGATGAAAATTAGCTCTAGTCAGCTAACTCGGGCACATTTACTTTTTTTTTGTTTTTTGTAATGTTTATTAATGTGCATTGTCCCCTTTTTAAATAAATAAATAAATAAATAAAAAATAAAATCAACCTTTTGCATGGCTGCAGTACAACCAATGTGCCAGCAGATGACGCCCACGTTCAAATCAGTGAAGCTTCAAGTAATGAACCAAATCCCAACCCAATAGTTCCAAAGGGTTCAAAGCCCCATAAGCCTCATTTTGTCTCATAATGTTCTTTTTCCTGCAGTCACTGATCCTCAAAGCTAAAGCAGACTCCATCCTTACCATGGTCTTGTTGCAGTTACAACCCTTTTTGCGTCCTTGTTAAAACTTATTGCTGCTGTTGTCCTTATGTTATTTTCCTCCTTCTTTATGTGATGAACCAAAGATTCATTTATTCTGTAATGGCGCCCCCTACAGCTGCGTAACTTGTACCTTTCCTCAGCATGTCTAGAAGTCCAACTTTTTCTGCGGTGGTTAGCATCTTCCTCTTGTTAGGCGTGTTCTATCAAAATGACGACTGGATTCGATCAGTTCAAATCTCAAAAGTTTATTCCCCTGACAGATACAATCTAATATACAGTACCCGGGGTCATATGATCTATCCCTCGTGTGTGCAGCAGGCGGTCTGTCTGCTTTTCCCTGGCCCCAAAGAATAAAAATGTAACATGTAACATGAATATGCAAATATTGTGATGAGTAGGTTAACGCCTTGGTCCCTCCTTCCAGCCTCGTTCACTTCTCCGGGCAGCACCGGTTTGTTTTTCGGCCTTGGATCTCATCCGGCCGCCTTATCTCTGTAAAAGGAGTTTCTGCAAAAAAACAGCTGTCCCCCATAACTCACATCTTGCAATGTTGCCTTTAATATGGGAGTATTTTACTGAGTGCATAGTTTCGGTGTTAGTACATATTGTTCAAACTTTAGCATGAACATGGTGCCCGTTAGATGACCTTCAAAAGAGTACAATATTCAAATGATACATGAATTCAGTATACACATAGTGGTTACATGACAATATTCAAAACTTCTATGATTTCAGTGTCAAAAGGTATATATGTAGATGTGACGCACCTAAGAAGCTTTATTCAATCAATATGCATTCAATAATTTTGATATATGTATTTGTAATGCAACTCAGAAGCTTTATTATTTGTCATACCCTTCACCAGTCACTGCCTCTTCTCTGTCTCTGAACATTGTTGCAGCTGGTTAAAAGCCCCTCCACCCATCTCTTCTACTTTGAGTGCTGAAGCCTTGGCCCACGTCTGTCCACACTGGTCACATGAGAACTTCATCCTGTAGCTCTGCATTAGAACAAAGTAAAGTAGATATCAACGAAGTAAATGACCTAAACACTGTGTGTTTCGATGTGGTTGTGTACTACAAGCAAACTATGTTGAATGAATCAGTTAGTGTTCCATTTTCATAGCATCATTTTGTTCTGTCAGTAGCTGTGACTACCCCTGGCTTTACCCTTACACCAGGATTGGCATTTGTAACATAGTTAGTAATTATACTTTTAGGAAAGGGGTTATTAAAATTGTCCATATAAAAAGCATATTCTGTATTTAAATGTCTGGTTGGTCTTTTTTTGATGACATAGTTTAGATTTAGGGTCATTTACATTTATTGTTCTTTGTAGTGAGGACTTCTAGTTTGTAAGTACAGTCAGATGTTCAGCATTAGGTCTGATTTTCTGGAGGGTGTGGGGATTTGTTCTTCTCTAACAGTTGTGGTTTGGTTTGATGAAAACATATGGGGACAGTGGACATCTGTCTAGTGCCTGTGTGCAGTGTAAAGACCTGTGAAATAATCATAAACATGACTTGGTGATTGCAGGTCATTGTAGCTCATGTAAATATTTGATTTTTAGCCTCAGGAGGCTGTAGTGAGTCAGTGATGTAAACCTGCTTTTTTAACCCATCCCCCTCTCCTCCCCCACACAGCCACATGTCTGCACTTTGCCAGTGCCCCACTCCCTCAGCCCTTCACACCTCTGCCTCAGCCCATCAGCCCACAGCTCCATGGACTGATCCACCTGGCTGAATGACACTTCATTACCTTTATTATTGTAATGCTGCCTTTTGTCTTGTGGGGAAGCATAATGTCCATCTCTCATGTGAGTTTTGCACCGCCCTCAAACGCTCCCGACTGGCTGCTGTGGTCCAATCAAAAGAGTGGAGATGGGTGGAGGGAGGAGCTTTTAACCAACTGCAGCAATGTTCAGAGACAGAGAAGGGGTAGTCACCGGACACAGAAGAAGCTGCTCTATATGCCAGGCCTAAAACATAACTTTTGACTGATTAAAGGACTTGGAGAACTCTCTGCCACTACTCCTGTAAGTATATCTTATCTGTCGTCCAGGTGGGGTCAAAGATGGTTAAATTCCCCTGTAAATGTTACCTCAATTTATCTTTTACTACTGTTACGACCCATGGCTTAAAGAGGCACCACGAATGTAGAGATTGTCATAAGACTTGTTTTTATTTTAAAAATATGTCATTTAATAGGTTGATGTAAAGAAAATATGCTAAAGGTGCCAGGTTCACCACCTCTGGGCCAATCTGGTGTCCTGGGGAAGAGAGAGAAGAAAGATAAATTAGTGAGTGGTCCACTTTTACCCTGGCAGGGACATCAGGTGTCCATGACAGTCAGACAAGGGGCATTACTGCTACTGGCAACAATATTACATAAAAATTAAAACTTATTCATGCAAACTGACAATTTGCTTGTCGTTCAAAGCCACATCAAAATACAGTGTTTAGGTCATTTACTACATTAACATCTACTTTCCTTTGTTCTAATGCAGAACTACAGCACCCGAGAGAATGAAGTTCACATGTGACCAGTGTGGAAAGATGTGGCCATCTTCTTCCAGACTCAAAGTTCACTACAGAACTCACACAGGAGAAAGACCGTACAGCTGTGACCAGTGTGGGAATGAATTCAAACAGGCTCGTGCACTCAAAGAACATATGAGAATTCACACGGGAGAAAGGCCATACAACTGTGACCAGTGTGGGAAAGCATTTAACCGTGGTGATTCACTCAAATCACATATGAGAGTCCACACAGGAGAAAGGCCATACAGCTGTGACCAGTGTGGGAAGGAATTTAAAGACTCGGGTGCACTCAAAGTACATATGAGAATCCACACGGGAGAAAGGCCATACAGCTGTGACCAGTGTGGGAAAGCATTTAACCGCGGTGATGCACTAAAAGCACATATGAGAATCCACACGGGAGAAAGGCCATACAGCTGTGACCAGTGTGGGAAAGCATGTAACCGCGGTGATGCACTCAAAGTACATATGAGAATCCACACGGGAGAAAGGCCATACAGCTGTGACCAGTGTGGGAATGAATTTAAACAGGCTGGTTCACTCAATAAACATATGAGAATTCACACGGGAGAAAGGCCATACAGCTGTGACCAGTGTGGGAAAGCATTTAACCGCGGTGATTCACTCAAATCACATATGAGAATCCACACAGGAGAAAGGCCATACAGCTGTGACCAGTGTGGGAAGGAATTTAAAGACTCGGGTGCACTCAAAGTACATATGAGAATCCACATGGAAGTAAGGCCATACAGCTGTGACCAGTGTGGGAAGGCATTTAAACAGTCTAGTGCATTCAAAGAACATATGAGAATCCACACGGGAGAAAGCCCCTACAGCTGTGACCAGTGTGGGAGAGCATTTAACCGCGCTGATACACTCAACGTACATATGAGAATTCACACAGGAGAAAGGCCATACGTATGTGACAAGTGTGAGAAAGCGTTCTCTTCTTCATCCGGTCTGAATAAACACATGAGAATTCACAAGTGTTTTAAACTGTATGAGTGTGGTCAGTGTGAAAAGGCTTTTAAAACATCGCAGCAACGCTCCAGTCACTACCGAACACACACAGGAGACAAACCATACGACTGTGAAGAGAGTGGGAAGGCTTTAAGATCTGTGAGGAACCGTCTGAACCAAGTTTCCAGACTGAAGAGAAGAGCAGCAGCTGTGGCCAGTGTGGGAGGACATGCTCATCTGAAAGTGCACTGTCTTGAACACACTAAAGGAGACAGAGCTGCTGAGGCTGGATCATGTGAGGCTAAAGTCAGACTCAAAAAGCTGGAGATCAGGCTTCAGAGACTCCAGACTGTGGAGTCGACCTCTGTGTAGAGTCAAAAAGTACAAACATTATGTTAAGATTAAGATTTTTTTCTGTTGGATTCAAAATATATATTCAAGTTATATTATGTTATCTTACTGTTCATTTTAAAGGTACTGTAATGTTCACTCTTTATTATAATCATTATATTCAACTATGTAAACTATGTAATCTGCACTAATGTTTGTTCTTGAGTCTTGCAGAAAATGTCTTTTGAAAGTGCAGGATCCCACGGGAAGAAGGTCACTGTGAAACCCTAAAACAGAAACATCATGGGAGGATGTTTGTGCGAAGGGGAAGAGTGACCTTCTAGAAATGCAAAAACAGAATATATTTCTCTGTGAATTTTGTCATATGTTTTTATACTGCTTGCAAAGTGTATGTCCCCCATCCCTTGAGAGTAAGCAGTGCATTTGTAACTAGGGTTCCTAAGTTAATAAAGGGAGGAGAAAAACGGTGGGGGCCTTCAGAAGGAGGGTGCGAGGTGATTCTGTAACTGAAGGTTTTTGCCTCCCCGCTCTTTCTCCTCAATATTGAGACAAAATAATCTTTCTTGTCTTCTCTTCTCTTTTGAACTGTAATATAGGTTAAAAAGGTGAACCTATCATTTTCAAACAAAGCTTTTTTTTTTTTAATACCAAATTTTTCAGCTGGAATTTACTTTTTTCCATCTTTTTCATTTTTTATTTTATTTTATTTTATTTTTTTTTTAACCTTTGTTTAACCTTTAATTTCTGGTTCACAGAAACACTCTTATGAGTTACCCCACTACAAAGTTTATTCTTCATTGATGTTAGGATGACAATATTAAAGGAAAAGAAAGAAAATGAGAAAATAAAGTCTACATTTTATTTTAGACCAATTGTTTGTCATGTGTTACATATGAATCAAGGAACTTTAGAAATGCCACAAATACATACACACAAAGGGCTGAAACAGTGTGAGCTTTTCTTACATAAACATTTGTAATTAAGTTGTTGATTATTGGTTGTCAATCAATCAAACACTTCTAATTTTTGGAATACAAAACATTCTGTTTTCATGGGATTTGTCTCAGTGCCTTCAGATGAATAATCAACAGGCTTAATAATTACTTATTTAAATTATTTCATCACCTCTGATCAACAATAATTTGCCTTTTTCATAAATTCTCATTCCTTTCTGGGGATTTATATTTAGGCCACCGTACACTTAAAGATATTCTCTTATGAGTTATTCCCACCAAGGGGAATAAAATCAAGTTCTAAAAAGTCTAACCAGGACCATTGAAGTGATTGGTATTTGTAGCGTAGTTAGTAGTTGTATTATGGTTTTCTGCTTCTGAAGAGTGCAGACACAGACCTTCTTTGCTCCTGCTGCTTCCTTCTTTACTTTTCTCTTTAATCATTTTTCCTCTTCTAGTGCTGGTACATTTGTTTAGTTATGATTTTCCTTTAAGTAAACCAAGACTTTCAAACCATTTTTACATTTTTAACTAAGTTTCTGACGTACCATTGACATGCTGGGGGGAAGAAACCAAAGGAATTCTTTCTCCAAACGCTATTGGAACTATCAACAACAAAAGAATGAGTTACGAGCACAGATATTTGTTTTAGAATCTGAAAAAGGACTTCACCGAACTTCAGATTTGAATCTGAAACACGAGTAAACAAAAAGGGTGGAGGTGTGTGTGCATTTTTTAGAGAAAATTTGGTCACTCACAGGTTGTCATTTGGGGTGTTTTCATCTTTTGAGTTTGTTTCCTTTAAAATGCAGCTAAAACAATCCTCCTCCATACTCTACTTAGTCATATACAAACCTCCCCAGCACTGTCTGAGTTTTATTGATGATTTTACTGAGATCTGTCAGTCGTATGCACAGACTTTGATGTTTTAGTCATTACAGGTGATTTTAATGTACGTTTGGATAATGTGTTTGACAGAAACACTAAAGAGCTCAGTTCTGTCCTTGAAACCTTTGGTCTGACTCTGCATGTCAGCGAGCCACAACAGAGGACACACTCTGGACCTGCTCATTACAAAAGGAGTAAATATTTCAAATGTCATTGTGGTGGATGTTGCTCTGTCTGATAATTTCTGTGTCTTTTTTGACCTGTCTGTTATTCCCAAACCAGTGGCTGGTCCTGTAGTTGTTCAAAGGAGACACATACAGTGAGGCAAATAAGTATTTGAACACCCTGTGATTTTGAATGTATTCCCACTTAGAAATCATGGAGGGGTCTGAAATTTTCATATCAGGTGCATGTCCACTAACAATCTAAAAAAAACAAACAATAAAATCTGGAAATCACACTCTAAGATTATTTTATTATTATTATTATTATTATTATTATTATTATTATTATTATTATTATTATTATTATTATTATTATTATTATTATTATTATTTTGTATGTTACTGCTGCAAATAAGTATTTGAACACCTGAGAAAATCAATGTTAATATTTGGTACAATAGCCTTTGTTTGCATTTACAGAGGTCAAACGTTTCCTGTAGTTTTTCACCAGGTTTGCACACACAGCAGGAGGGATTTTGGCCACTCCTCCACACAGATCTTCTCTAGATCAGACAGGTTTCTGGGATGTCGCTGAGAAACAGAGTTTGAGCTCCCTCCAAAGATTTTCTATTGGGTTTAGGTCTGGAGACTGACTAGGCCACTCCAGACCCTTGATATGCTTCTTATGGAGCTGCTCCTTGGTTATCCTGGCTGTGTGCTTCAGGTGATTGTCATGTTGGAAGACCCAGCCACGACCCATCTTCAATGCTCCAACTGAGGGAAGGAGGTTGTTCCCCAAAATCTCGCAATACATGGCCCCGGTCATCCTCTCCTTAATACAGTGCAGTCGTCCTGTCCCATGTGCAGAAAAACACCCCCAAAGCATAATGTTTCCACCCCCATGCTTCACAGTAGGGATGGTGTTCTTTTGATGGTAATCATAATTCTTTATCCTCTAAACACGGCGAGTGGAATTGAGACCAAAAAGTTCTCTTTTGGTCTCATCTGACCACATGACTTTCTCCCATGACTCCTCTGAATCATCCAAATGGTCATTGGCTTAACACGGGCCTGGACATGTGCTGGTTTAAGCAGGGGAACCTTCTGTGCCGTGCATGATTTTAAACCATGACGTCTTAGTGTATTACTCACAGTAACCTTGGAAATGGTGGTCTCAGCTCTTTTCAGGTCATTGAGCAGCTCCTCCCGTGTAGTTCTGGGTTGACTCCGCACCTTTCTTAGGATCATTGAGACCCCACGAGGTGAGATCTTGCATGGAGCCCCAGTCTGAGAGAGATTGGCAGTCATGTTTAGCTTCTTCCATTTTCTAATAATTGCTCCAACAGTGGATCTTTTTCACCAAGCTGCTTGGCAATTGCCCCGTAGCCCTTTCCAGCCTTGTGGAGGTTTACAATTTTGTCTCTTGTGCATTTTGACAGTTCTTTATGCAGCTAACACCTCAAACAGAGGCTTCTAATTTAGAATAATAAGTGGAATGGAGGTGGACTTTTTGAAGGTGGACTAACAGACTAACAGATTCAGACTTGAACTTTAACAGCCACATCAAATCAATAACAGCTGCAGCTTTTTACCACCTAAAACATTGCAAAAATCAAAGGTAAACTGTCAAAACCAGACTTGGAGAGACTTATCCTGCATTTGTGTCCAGTAGGTTAGACGACTGTAACGTCCTGCTCACTGGCCTCTCCAAATGAGCTTTAAGACAGAACAGAACATCCAGAACACTGCTGCTCGGGTCTAGACTAGAACCAGGAAGTACTTCACACATGTGTCCTGTGCTCAGGTCTAGAACCAGGAAGTACTTCACACATGTGTCCTGTGCTCAGGTCTACAACCAGGAAGTACTTCACACATGTATCCTGTGCTCAGGTCTAGAACCAGGAAGTACTTCACACATGTGTCCTGTGGCTCAGAGAATAGACTTTAAAGCAGCTCTGTGTGAACAAGTCTCTCCATGGACCAGCACCAAAGAACATCTCCCACATGAGCCACATGAACCATCTCACACTCTGAGGACTTCAGGGACCGGCCTCCTGCTGGTGCCCAGAGTCAGGACTAAACATGGGGAATCAGAGTTTCAGTTTTATGCAAATAAAACCTGGACCAGTCTTCCTGAAGATGTGACACAGGCCTCTACTTTGACAATGTTTAAATCGAGGTTCAAAACAGGTTTTTTTTAGCTGTGCATACGACTGAAAGGTTTTTATTCTGCACTCTTCTGTTTTAATATTAATTTTATGATGATTATTTGTGATAATTTATCTTTGATTTGTGTGATTTTAATGTCTTTGTTATTCTGTAAAGCACTTTGAATTACTTTGTGTACAAATTGTGTTATACAAATAAACTTGCCTAGTTGTAGTTACAGTAAAGGGGTCATTAAAATTGTCAGCTCTAGATTGTGGGTCATTCATGTTTATTGTTCTTTGTACAAATGGTGTTTTTCCACTTGATTTTAGTGACCATTGTCCATTTGGATGTATTTGGAATACAAAAGTGAAAAAGACACATGCATAAAAATGAGAGGATCCTATAGACATTTCAGTGAGCAGGACTTTATCTCTGATCTGTGTTAGAGTGATATCGAGCTAATGTCACCATTCCATGGCCCTGATATGGCCTTAAAGTTTTGTTTTCTTTTTTTATATACATTTAATGAAATTGTTGAATGCCCAGAAAAAAAAAAAAATAAATCAATGAAAAACTGTAACAATCTTTGGTTCAACTCAGAAATTGCAAGTTTAATTAGAGAAATAAATGCTGCCTGGAAACCTGCACACACAACTAGAGCAGATTTGGGCATTTTTCTGCAAAAAGAGAAATAAATGTTTATCAGCAGTTTCCAGCAAAGTCCTGGAGGACAGTCAGATCACTCTCAGAACCTAATATTCATACATTACCAAACCAATATTTTATGAGATTCAGCTGTTGTAATTTCTAAAGAGGAAATACGTGATGCTTTTAATAGGCACTTTATCTCTGCATGTGACATTTTGGATAATAATGGTGATCCTTTTGATCTTGATTATGTTGAATCTGAACCTCGTCCATAGACCCAAAGAAGTCCACGAGAGCTGACGACTTTGACCCAAAACTTATATTACCGACTGCCCCATATTTAATTCAACCTTTTTTTTTTTTTACATATTTTTAATTGATGGACTCAAATGGCAGTTAAAACAGAATAATGGAAAACTGCATGTTTAGCCTTTAAATTAAAAGGTGAGACAACTAAAAATGTACATCATTTCCGGCCAATATCCAAATGACTTGCAAAAGTTTTAGAAAACTTAGTTGCAAATCAAGTTATAGTTTATTTAAACAAATGCTCCATTTTGAATCTTATCAGTGGGGTTTCAAAAAAGGGCATAGTCCTGTTACTGCACCACAAAAGTTTTAAATGACATGACCCAGCCTATAAAATCTGATATATGATTAAACACATTTTCCTCTCGTTCTGGCTTTTACTGCCTGGAAGCTCCGTTACTATAGCAACCCGAAAACACGCGATACTTCGCGGTATCCCCATGCGGAAGTGTGACGTCAGTGCAGGAAACAAACAGCAGATGCACCGGTGTGTAGATGGAGGAATGTTAGCGCGGAGAACGGCTGTAAGTAGATAACTCCTCAAACCTTTCATGTTTTATATGTCTATATCTGAGTTTTGTGTCCCTCAACCTGCAGATCCCACTGTGACCGCGTCGTGTTACGGCTTTAATCAAAGGAACTGGTGAGTGTTGTAGCTAATGCTAAGCGGCGCTAACGTTACTTTTTAGGGTTTTGGCGCACACTGCCTCCGTTTTCATTGTGCGTGTCGGTGATTTAAACATTTAAAGTGTTGGCTAATAATCACCTGAAGTACTGTCTCTCTTTCCTCTGAGCCAAACCAGATCTTCTTAGCCCAAAATGATGTTTTTCTTGACACACGTGTTACATGTACTTAAGGAGTAGTGGCAGAGAGTTCTGGAAGTCCTTTAACCAATCAGTCAAAGTTATGGGACAAAGCCTGACATATAGAGCAGCTTCATCTGTGTCCAGTCACTGCCTCTTCTCTGTCTCTGAACATTGTTGCAGCTGGTTAAAAGCCCCTCCACCCATCTCTTCTCTTTTGACTGGACCAAGCCAATCGGAGCATTTGAGGGTGTTGTAAAACTCACATGAGAGATGGACATTATGCTGTGGCACAAAACAAAGGGCGTAATCAGGGTAATTAAAGCCGCACTCGGCGATAAAGGCCTTCGCCGCCCCTCGGGACCGTGGGATACACGCCACTGCGAAGACCCTGCCTCTCGTCCCCGTTTACATCGCCCCTCCCTCCCAAAACAGTGTCTATATCATACTACTCCACTCATTACAATGAGCGTATATCTAACATTGTCACGCCTGCCGGGATGGAGATACAGCTCTGTCCTTATTGGGTTTTTTGTTCAGTATGATGTGTGGAATATGTGTACCAAATTTCAATGATCTATGACAAACACATTTTTTCCATCCCAGTGTGCTGTGGAGCAATTTAATGTGTCAGCTGTGTAAATTGTGTATCTTTGTGTTCAGATCATCCTGTATCATCTGGTAAAATTTGTCAAAAACTGGGTTCCGCTCACAATGGCCGACTTCCTGCAGCATTTAGGGTAGGGACATAATTGTCATGTCCTGACATGTTCTATTTTTTGATGCGAGTTTCTGATTTTTGTCGATTTCTTTTCTAATTTGGGCTCCCACTGGCCTCATGAAAATCAAAGTTTGAGGTGGCGCTACTGAGTCGTCTTTCATTATTTACATAAAACTACAGCTGAAAAGATTGCAATTAAAAAAAAAAAAATCTTGGAAAAAGTATTTATCATTATTATAACTATACTTTTTGACTGTACACATAGTTCAGCTCCAGTCTGGAGTCTCTGAAGCCTGATCTCCAGCTTTTTGAGTCTGACTTTGGGCTCACATGATGTGGCCTCAGCAGCTCTGTCTTCAGTCTGCAAAATGTAGACATGTTTCAGACGGTTCCTCACTGAAAAGCCTTCAGTCGTATGGTTTCTCTCCTGTTTGCATTCGGAAAAGGAGAGTTGCTGTGATATAAAAGCCTTTTCACACTGGTCACACTCATAGTCGGTGCCAGGTGTGAATTCTCATGTTGATTCAGAAAACACTTTCTCACACTGGACACGTGTATATTTTCCCCAGTGTGGATTTTCATATGTCGATGGAGGTCACTAGATTGTTTAAATTCCTTCCCACACTGGTTACAGCTGTGTGACATTTCTCCTGTGTAAATTCTGTAGTGTACTTTGAGTGCTGAAGCCTTGGCCCACGTCTGTCCACACTGGTCACATGTGAACTTCATCCTGTAGCTCTGCATTAGAACAAAGGAAAGTAGATATCAATGAAGTAAATGACCTAAACACTGTGTGTTTCGATGTGGCTGTGTACTACAAGCAAACTATGTTGAATGAATCAGTTAGTGTTCCATTTTCATAGCATCATTTTGTTCTGTCAGTAGCTGTGACTACCCCTGGCTTTACCCTTACACCGGGATTGGCATTTGTAACATAGTTAGTAATTATACTTTTAGTAAAGGGGTTATTAAAATTGTCCATATAAAAAGCATATTCTGTATTTAAATGTCTGGTTGGTCTTTTTTTGATGACATAGTTTAGATTTAGGGTCATTTACATTTATTGTTCTTTGTAGTGAGGACTTCTGGTTTGTAAGTACAGTCAGATGTTCAGCATTAGGTCTGATTTTCTGGAGGGTTTGGGGATTTGTTCTTCTCTAATAGTTGGGGTTTGGTTTGATGAAAACATATGGGGACAGTGGACATCCCTGTCTAGTGCCTGTGTGCAGTGTAAAGACCTGTGAAATAATCATAAACATGACTTGGTGATTGCAGCTCACTGTAGCTCATGTAAATATTTGATTTTTAGCCTCAGGAGGCTGTAGTGAGTCAATGATGTAAACCTGCTTTTTTAACCCATCCCCCTCTCCTCCCCCACACAGCCACATGTCTTCACTTTGCCAGTGCCCCACTCCCTCAGCCCTTCACACCTCTGCCTCAGCCCATCAGCCCACAGCTCCATGGACTGATCCACCTGGCTGACTGACACTTCATTACCTTTATTATTGTAATGCTGCCTTTTGTCTTGTGGGGCAGAATAATGTCCGTCTCTCATGTGAGTTTTGCACCGCCCTTAAACGCTCCCGACTGGCTGCTGTGGTCCAATCAAAAGAGTGGAGATGGGTGGAGGGAGGAGCTTTTAACCAACTGCAGCAATGTTCAGAGACAGAGAAGGGTTAGTCACCGGACACAGAAGAAGCTGCTCTATATGCCAGGCCTGAAACATAACTTTTGACTGATTTGTTAAAGGACTTGGAGAACTCTCTGCCACTACTCCTGTAAGTATATCTTATCTGTCATCCAGGTGGGGTCAAAGATGGTTAAATTCCCCTGTAAATGTTACCTCAATTTATCTTTTGCTACTGTTACGACCCATGGCTTAAAGAGGCACCACGAATGTAGAGATTGACATAAGACTTGTTTTTCTTTAAAAAAAAAAAAAAAAGTCATTTAATAGGTTGATGTAAAGAAAATATGCTAAAGGTGCTAGGTTCACCACCTCTGGGCCAATCTGGTGTCCTGGGGAAGAGAGAGAAGAAAGATAAATTAGTGAGTGGTCCACTTTTACCCTGGCAGGGTCATCAGGTGTCCATGACAGTAAGACAAGGAGCCATTACAGCTACTGGCAACAATATTACATAAAAATTAAAACTTATTCATGCGAACTGACAATTTGCTTGTCGTACAAAGCCACATCAAAATACAGTGTTTAGGTCATTTACTACGTCAACATCAACTTTCCTTTGTTCTAATGCAGAACTACAGCACCCGAGAGAATGAAGTTCACATGTGACCAGTGTGGAAAGATGTTGCCATCTGCTTCCAGTCTCAAAGTTCACTACAGAACTCACACAGGAGAGAAGCCATTTAAATGTGGCCTGTGTGGGAAGGAATTTCAACATTCTAGTAACCTGGATCGACACATGAGAATCCACACGGGAGAAAGGCCATACACCTGTGACCAGTGTGGGAAGGAATTTCAACATTCTGGTAACCTGGATCGACACATGAGAATCCACACAGGAGAAAGGCCATACACCTGTGACCAGTGTGGGACAG
Source organism: Periophthalmus magnuspinnatus (assembly GCF_009829125.3). NCBI lineage: Eukaryota > Metazoa > Chordata > Actinopteri > Gobiiformes > Gobiidae > Periophthalmus > Periophthalmus magnuspinnatus. Next base: position 30,740,770 of record NC_047138.1, on the reverse strand, counting down.
CATTTAACCGCGGTGATACACTAAAAGCACATATGAGAATCCACACGGGAGAAAGGCCATCCAGCTGTGACCAGTGTGGGAATGAATTTAAACAGGCTGGTGCACTCAAATCACATATGAGAATCCACACGGGAGAAAGACCATACAGCTGTGACCAGTGTGGGACAGCATTTAACCGCGGTGATGCACTAAAAGCACATATGAGAATCCACACGGGAGAAAGGCCATACAGCTGTGACCAGTGTGGGAATGAATTTAAACAGGCTGGTGCACTCAAAGCACATATGAGAATCCACACGGGAGAAAGGCCATACAGCTGTGACCAGTGTGGGAAGGAATTTAAAGACTCGCGTGCACTCAAAGTACATATGAGAATCCACACGGGAGAAAGGCCATACAGCTGTGACCAGTGTGGGAAGGAATTTAAAGAATCGGGTGCACTCAAAGTACATATGAGAATCCACACGGGAGAAAGACCATACAGCTGTGACCAGTGTGGGAAGGAATTTAAAGAATTGCGTGCACTCAAAGTACATATGAGAATCCACACGGGAGAAAGGCCATACAGCTGTGACCAGTGTGGGAAGGCATTTAAACAGTCTAGTGCATTCAAAGTACATATGAGAATCCACACGGGAGAAAGCCCCTACAGCTGTGACCAGTGTGGGAGAGCATTTAAACGCGCTGATACACTCAACGTACATATGAGAATCCACACAGGAGAAAAACCATACGTATGTGACCAGTGTGACAAAGCGTTCTTTTCTTCATCCGGTCTGAATAGACACATGAGAATTCACAAGTGTTTTAGACTGTATGAGTGTGGTCAGTGTGAAAAGGCTTTTAAAACATCGCAGCAACGCTCCAGTCACTACCGAACACACACAGGAGACAAACCATACGACTGTGAAGAGAGTGGGAAGGCTTTAAGATCTGTGAGGAACCGTCTGAACCAAGTTTCCAGACTGAAGAGAAGAGCAGCAGCTGTGACCAGTGTGGGAGGACATGCTCATCTGAAAGTGCACTGTCTTGAACACACTAAAGGAGACAGAGCTGCTGAGGCTGGATCATGTGAGGCTAAAGTCAGACTCAAAAAGCTGGAGATCAGGCTTCAGAGACTCCAGACTGTGGAGTCGACCTCTGTGTAGAGTCAAAAAGCACAAACATTATGTGTTAAGATTAAGATTTTTTTCTGTTGGATTCAAAATATATATTCAAGTTATATTATGTTATCTTACTGTTCATTTTAAAGGTACTGTAATGTTCACTCTTTATTATAATCATTATATTCAACTATGTAAACTAGGTAATCTGCACTAATGTTTGTTCTTGAGTCTTGCAGAAAATGTCTTTTGAAAGTGCAGGATCCCACGGGAAGAAGGTCACTGTGAAACCCTAAAACAGAAACATCATGGGAGGATGTTTGTGCGAAGGGGAAGAGTGACCTTCTAGAAATGCAAAAACAGAATATATTTCTCTGTGAATTTCGTCATATGTTTTTATACTGCTTGCAAAGTGTATGTCCCCCATCCCTTGAGAGTAAGCAGTGCATTTGTAACTAGGGTTCCTAAGTTAATAAAGGGAGGAGAAAAACGGTGGGGGCCTTCAGAAGGAGGGTGCGAGGTGATTCTGTAACTGAAGGTTTTTGCCTCCCCGCTCTTTCTCCTCAATATTGAGACAAAATAATCTTTCTTGTCTTCTCTTCTCTTTTGAACTGTAATATAGGTTAAAAAGGTGAACCTATCATTTTCAAACAAAGCTTTTTTTTTTTTTAATACCAAATTTTTCAGCTGGAATTTACTTTGTCCATCTTATTTTTTCAATTTTTTTTTTTTTTGCTTTGTTTAACCTTTAATTTCTGGTTCACAGAAACACTCTTATGAGTTACCCCACAACAAAGTTTATTCTTCATTGATGTTGTGATGACAATATTAAAAGTAAAAGAAAGAAAATGAGAAAATAAAGTCTACATTTTATTTTAGACCAATTGCTTTGTCATGTCTTATGTCTTACATATGTATCAAGGAACTTTAGAAATGCCACAAATACATACACACAAAGGGCTGAAACAGTGTGAGCTTTTCTTACATAAACATTTGTAATTAAGTTGTTGATTATTGGTTGTCAATCAAACAAACACTTCTGTCTTATGCAATACAAAACATTCTGTTTTCATGGGATTTGTCTGAGTGCCTTCAGATGAGTAATCAATAGGCTTAATAATTACTTACTTAAATTATTTCATCACCTCTGATCAACAATATTTAGCATTTTTCATAAATTCTCATTCCTTTCTGGGGATTTATATTTAGGCCACCGTACACTTAAAGATATTCTCTTATGAGTTATTCCCGCCAATGGGAGAAAAAAAAAAAAAAATTCTAAAAGTCTAACCAGGACCAATAAAGTGATTGGTATTTGTAGCACCACTGTTGGCATAACCGGCTTCACTATGGTATGTGCTGACAGAGATGCAAAACTGTGTGGAAAAGCCAAGTGGGGTGGGCTTGTGCTGCTTGTGAACAACAAATGGGGACATTCCGGACACATTACAGTAAAGGAGAAGATCTGCTGTCGTGATGGCTTGTAGCGGTCAGTTTAAGACCTTATTATGTGCCGCGAGAGTTCACTCACGTCGTCGCCATTACTGTTTACATTCCACCTCGCGCAGCGCCCACAGTCGCGTGTGACGTCATCTAGGAAGCTGTCGCGAGGCTACAGTCTGCATACCCTGATGCCTGTGTTATCATATCAGGAGATTTCAATCATGTAGACTTAAGCTCACATTTAGCAGGTTTCACGCAGTATGTCAACTGTCCCACAAGGCATAACAATACTATAGATCTATGTTATGTCAACATCAAAGATGCCTACAGTGCAATGTCTATGCCGCCTCTGGGTAAATCTGATCACAACCTGATTTACCTCAGACCCCTCTATAAACCTTGTGTGATGAGACTGCCTCCAACCAGTCGATCACTCTGAAAGTGGACTGCAGAGGTTGGCGAAGCTATGCAGGATTGCTTTGAGTCCACAGACTGGAAAACACTTACTGATGCACAGGGGTCGGATGATGACATAGATGGGGTAGTAGATCGAGTCACTGATTACATAAACTTCTGTACTGATGTGGTGGCGCCTATGAGAACAGTCTGTTGCTTTTCGAACAATAAACCATGGATTACAAGCAACATTAAGGGTCTCTTGAACTTAAAAAAGGAGGCATTTAAATCTGGGGATCAGAATAGGGTAAAGAGTGTGCAACATGATCTGAAGAAGAGATTAAGGAAGGCCAGAAGGGACTTTGGAAGTGGTCTACAGAGGAACCTGCGGTCTAATAATACAAGAGAAGTGTGAAAGGGCATGAAGACCATCACTGGTGTAACCCAGGTGTAAAATCCACTTACCTATAGTAACTGCAAATTCCCATTTCCCGTATATCAGTAAACGCCCCGTATAATCTTAGCCCCCTCACGTGACCACCTCAGCCAATCACACGCTAATGGCGCTTCATACAATGCAGCTGCGCTCCTCTCCAGTCAGAGCTGGGAGGAAGCGCAACAGGGCAGCTGCACAGGTACCTTGTCTCCGCTATTTTTGCAATAACTAACACCATCCGTCTTCTAAAACTACCGTTACATGTTTTAAACTCACAGGAGCCACTACTATTATCACGGACGCTGGGTAAAGACCGCGGGTTCTGACGCGAACAAGGGGATTTGGTGAGTCTGTTGGTTGTCAAGTGCTACAAAGCATTATCATTACATACATGCCTGTTAATATACCACGGCGCATTACTGTCAACATGGTCAATTTAAATTGTAATTGTATTTATACAAACAGTATTTTACATGGATTTTGTGTACACTAAACTAAAGACAGCTAATACTAAAAGTGATAGTTTTTTTTTCTTTTGCTAAAAGGTAATTCTGTTTAATACAGGCCAGGTGTGCTCGGGTTGGGCACAATATTTGATGGCGAGCTAGGAGCCCTACCAAGAACTGGAAAATCACATTCAACTCTACAGCCCTCTGCGGTCTGGTAGGAGGCTGTTGCAGCCTGTCCCTCCCATAGACTCAAACATTCGCATTCACAACTTTAACATATGGACTAAAAGGGAAATTTTATGGACAATTAAGCCCATATCAGTGGCAACCTGATTTTTGTTCTATTGTATGCCCCATTTTTGGGAGATATCGAGTGCTGTATTGTTTGTTGTATTGTGTAACCTAAACTGTGAAAGTGCACTTATTTTTGCCTTACTCTAAGGGTAAAATATTGAGACTGATACTGAAATTCTGCAGATTTAGTAAATTTTGTGTTTTATGTTTTACTTGCAATACATGGTACCAACCACAAAGTAAATCTGTTCCAGTCTGGTTTATTGCACTGCTCTCCCACCTCCCAGTGAGCCGATACTTAACTCTTCTGATTTAGCCCAACTCAATATCCAAGTTCAAAATATCAATTCACCCTCTTTCTGAGCCACATGCGCTACATGCGTGCTACACTGGCTACAAGCACAAAAGAGCTGAGACACTGGGCAATGCTGATATGGCCAATGAGTTTAATCGCTTTTACAGTAGGTTTGACTCAGCCCCCGGTTCTTCTCCATCTGACAGCTGCTCCAACTCTGCTGCTGTGCCCAGCTCTACCCCACCCGGCGGCTGTTCCACTTCTGCTGCTGTGCCCTGCTCTGCTCCACCCGGTGGCTGTTCCACCTCTGCTACTGGGACCTGCTCTGCTCCACCCAGAGGCTGTTCCACTTCTGTTGCTGTGTCTGGATCTGCTCGACTCGGCGGTTGTTCCACCTCTGCTGTGCCCTGCTCTGCTCCACCTGGTGGCTGTTCCACCTCTGCTGCTGTGCCCGGCTCTGCTCCACCCGGCGGCTGCTCCACCTCTGCTGCTGTGCCCGGCTCTGCTCCACCCGGCGGCTGCTCCACCTCTGCTGCTGTGCCCGGCTCTGCTCCACCCGGCGGCTGCTCCACCTCTGCTGCTGTGCCCGGCTCTGCTCCACCCGGCGGCTGCTCCACCTCTGCTGCTGTGCCCGGCTCTGCTCCACCCGGCGGCTGCTCCACCTCTGCTGCTGTGCCCGGCTCTGCTCCACCCGGCGGCTGCTCCACCTCTGCTGCTGTGCCCGGCTCTGCTCCACCTCTGCTGCTGTGCCCGGCTCTGCTGTGCCCGGCTCTGCTCCACCTCTGCTGCTCGTGGCTTCTCTGTTGATGAAGTGCGTGCTGAGCTACGCAGGCTGCGTCCCCGGAAGTCTGCTGGTCCTGATGGGGTAGCACCTAGGCTCCTCAAGGAGTGTGCGTCCGAGTTGGCCCTGCCTCTTAAAACTATTTTCAACCAGAGTCTTCGTACTGGACAAGTCCCAGTCCGGTGGAAAACGTCATGCATTGTTCCGGTCCCTAAAGTAGGGAGGCTGACAGGGGTAAAGGACTATAGACCAGTGGCCTTGGCGTCTGTCATTATGAAGACTTTTGAGAGGCTTTTACTTCGGATTCTCAAACCACTGGTGCAGCAAGCTGTGGACCCATTACAGTTTGCCTATCAGGAGGAAATGGGGGTGGATGATGCGGTTTTATACATGTTACACAAAACTCTCTCGTTCCTGGATGGGACAGGGGGGTATGTTAGACTCATGTTCTTTGACTTCACCAGTGCCTTCAATACAATCAAACCTCAAATTCTGAGAGGAAAGCTGGAGGTGATTGGAGTGGATCCCATGTTAATCACTTGGATTCACAACTACCTCACAGAACGTCCACAGTACAAGGTGGGTTGCAATATCTCAGACAGTGGTGACAAACATTGGGGACCCGCAGGGGACAGTACTGTCGCCGTTTCTCTTTACTCTATACACTGCTGACTTCACATATATGTCCGAATCCTGTCACATCCAGAAATATTCAGATGATACAGCAGTGGTGGCATGTGTAAAAGGAGAGAATGAAATGGAGTATAGAGACCTTATTGCTGCCTTCACAGTCTGGAGTGAGAGAAACGGTCTTGTTCTAAATACATCTAAGACAAAGGAGATGATTGTAGACTTCCGTAGACCGAAACTCCCTCCCCATCATCCAGTTGTAATTGCTGGTGAGAGCATTGAGGTTGTCCAGTCTTATAAATATCGGAGTTCATCTGGACAACAAACTGAACTGGTCAGCGCACACAACTGCAGCTTACAAAACAGGACAAAGCAGACTCTTCTTTCTTAGGAAGCTTAAATCCTTTGTCTGTAATCAGTCTCTGCATACTTTTTACCATTCTGTTGTAGCCAGTGCTGTGTTTTTTGGAGTGGTGTGCTGGGGAAACAGCATTACTGTGCGGGACCGTAACAGGCTTGATAAGCTAATCAGGAAGTGTGTGTCGGTGATGGGTGGGTGGACTCTGTAGGGGAGCTGGTGGAGAAGAGGATGAGGAGTCTGATGCAGACCATCCTCAACAACAGCAGACACCCGCTGCACGAGACTGTGTCAGCTCAGAGAAGCAGCCACAAGTACCAGGCTTCTCTCGATGCACTGTAGAACTGAGAGGTTCAGTAGATCAGCTATTCCTGCTGCTATAAGACTGTATAACAGCTCTTGCTGATCGGGTGCACTTTATTATCTTATCTTTGTATTCTTATCTTTGTATTCTTTGTGATTTTATACCTGTGTGCAATTTGTGTTGTGTCTCTGTTTTGCTGCTGGACAGGTGAATTTCCCTGGCTGGGGACCCACAACAGAGGACACACTCTGGACCTGCTCATTACAAAAGGAGTAAATATTTCAAATGTCATTGTGGTGGATGTTGCTCTGTCTGATCATTTCTATCTTTTTTTGGCTTTGCATGAAAACTCAACGCCCCTGACGCCCCGGTGTGAACGCACCATAAGGCTCCTGTACAGTACAGAGGAAGAGGCTAACGATTGCAGAAAAAGTTGGATTTCTACACATGCTGAGGGAGGGTAGATGTTACGCGGCTGTAGGGGGCGCCATTACAGAATAAATCTTCGGTTCATCACATAAAGGAGGAAAATAACATAAGGATGACAACAGCAATAAGTTTTAACAAGGAAGCAAAAAGAGTTGTAACTGCAACAAGACCATGGTAAGGATGGAGTCTGCTTTAGCTTTGAGGATCAGTGACTGCAGGAAAAAGAACATTACAAGACACTACAGAGGAGCCAGGACGATTTATTTATTTTTTTTTTAAATCTACAAAGGTTTGAACTTCGAGAGTGTTTAAACAAGAGAGAAATGTGAGAAAATGTTAATACCTGTCTACTGATTGGACCAGAATGCCTCATCAGAAGCATTTGAAAATGGGCGGCTTTTCAAATATCACACGAGAGACAAGTATTATGCTGTACTACAAGACAAAAGGAAGTATTACAATAATAAAGGTAATGAAGTGTCAGTAGCCAGGTGGATCAGCCCGTGGAGCTGTGGGGTGATGGGCTGAGGCAGAGGTGTGAAGGGCTGAGGGAGTGGGGCATTGTCAAAATGAAGACTAAGTGAAAAAAAAAAAAAAGATTTAAAATGACCAGTAATCTTAAGTTAGTCTTTCTGATTAAGTCACAGGTCTTTTTACAAGGGCACGAGACAGGGATGTCCACTATGTCCATTTATTTTCATTAAGACCAAACCCAAACTATTGGAGGGGAACCACCCCCAGCCCCACCACAAGATCAGTCTGAATGTTTAACATTTTGCTCTACTTCCAAGCAGAAAAATACCCAAAATATGCAATCTTCCAATCCTTCACAATGTTAAATCTATGAATCTGTATCAATATTTAACTCCTGGGATGAAAGTCAAACATAGCAAACATAACTTTATCTACTATGATAAACAGTAAACACTTACATCAAATGTAATACAAAAACTTTGTTCTGTTTTCATGAGATTTCTGTCAGTGCCTTCAGGCAAGTGAGAAATCAATGGGCTTAATAATATGTTTGAGCCACTCTTTGACGACATTAGGTTGTGGGTCTTAATAATTCTCTATAATAAGTCTGACCAGGGCCAGTGCAGTGATTGGTATTTGTGGCATAGTTAGTAGTTGTAGTGACAATAAAGGGGTTATTGAAATTGTCTGGTTGGTCTTATTTTGATGACCTACTTTATGTTGTGGGTTATTCACATTTATTGTTCTTTGTAGTGAGGACTTCTTTGTAAGTCAAGTCAGATGTTCAGCATTAAGACTGAGTATCTGGAGGGTCTGGGGATTTGTTCTTCTTTAATAGTTGGGGTTTGGTTTGATGAAAACATATGGGGATAGTGGACATCCCTGTCTAGTTCCCATGTGCAGTGTAAAGACCTGTGAAATAATCATGAACATAACTTGGTGATTGCAGGTCATTGTAGCCTCTGGAGGCTGTAGTGAGTCAATTATGTAAAGCTGATCCATCCCTCTTTCCTCCCCCACACAGCCACATGTCTTCACTTTGACAGTGCCCCACTCCCTCAGCCCTTCACACCTCTACACTGGGATGCACACTCTCACTCGTTTGTAGTCAGTGGTTGAAAATCTGTGGGCAGAGTAGACAGAGCAGCTGCCACTGCTTCCCTCTGCTCTTAAACTGCTGCATCATCTCATGGTGCTATTCCATCTGGTGTCCACCTCAATTATTAATTTTGTGACAGGACGGCCCATTTGCACCTGGATCTGCTGCAGCTTCTCTTTTGCTGTGGTCCTTGATTTAAAATAAGTGACCATCAGCCTCATTTTTGATCATACATTATCTAGACCAGGAGTAGCATCCATGGACTTTTTCACTATTAAGTTCAGTGCATGTGCCAGGCAGACGGCATGCCGCACCTGCACAATATTTGCTGCAGCATCAGTCACCAAGCACTTCACCTTCTCTTCCAGAGCCCATTCCCTTAAAAGCTCTTGAGCAGTTCCAGCGATGTTCTCTGCTGTGTAACTCATAGGAAAAGGCTGAACTCCCAAAGGGTGGTGGAGAGTTCACCTGAATGAATGCTATGACAGGTAACAGCCAAATACACATCCATGTTGATAGAGGTCCACATGACTGCAGTCAGGCTGACACTGTTAGCATTCTGCAGGGCTGCCTTTGCCTGTTCCTTTTCCTCCACATACCTCCTCTCCACCATGGCTTTAACTGCCTGTCTTGATGGAAGGGTGTATGTCGGATCCAGTTTATCTACCAGAGCACGGAAGCCAGGATCAGACACCACAGTGAAAGGCTGGGAATCTTTGACTATGAAGTCCACTACAGCTTCATCAAGCTCCTGCTTCCTGCTCCCTAAAATATAAAAGGTAGCAGAACAATAAATTAATTTAGTTTTAGCAGAAACAAAACCATGCAAATGAGACTGCAGGGAAAAGGTTTAAGTGTAAAAGTTGCAATGTATAATTCTAGCTCACTATTACATTTTAATAATCATTTTATAGACTCAAACCTGGACTCATTGCTCATAAACATTTACAGAAGTGCAGTGAAGGATGGAAGTGACACTATATATATTGCTTGAAACTGAAAACATTATGCCCACTCACCTGGTGCTGGTGGACACGTCATCACAGCAGCACTACTGGCTCCATCCTCATGTTTGACACATTAATGCCTCATCATTGATGACGGGAACAAAGCAAACACTTCACCTGCAAATTAAAAATGAGATGTATGTGTGGTTTATTCTTTTGTAAATGTATTCTTTTGTGTAAGTAAGTGTTGAAATATATGTTAACAAATAACCTTGTTCGACGGCACCGACAGACCTACGAACGCTAATCAAATCAATCCAAATAGTATTGACCAGATAGGCAACGCATCGCATTGTTTCAGCCATTTTAAACACAACTGAGACCTGTCAGATTTTCAAAGCTCCGCCCATTGAACCAAACCAGTCAGCTGATTCAGTCCGAATGAAGCGGTGAATTGGTTCAGACGTCATCAGTCACGTGACTTGAATCAAGCTCCGGAGCAGTGTTTCAGAAAAAAACCCTGCCGAGTTTTGGGTCTTGGTTTGAAGCTCCGTGTCAGAGGGAACATCACTAATTACAGCGGAGCGGCGCCAGGACGAAGAGGCGCCAGGACGAAGAGGTCAGAGGAACTGTGAAATACACGAGTCACTATCAATCATTTCTTATGTGTGCAACCTCGTAGATTGATCATTAAAATGAAATTTGTAACAGCATTTCTAAAAGCTGTCATTTTTATTTACAGTGTTGTACAGTATTTGGTTTTGTTCTATAATATTGTGCTTATTTTTTTAGTCTACAAAGGTTTGAACTTTGAAAGTGTTTAAACAAGAGAGAAATGTGAGAAAATGTTAATGCCTGTCTACTGATTGGACCAGACTGCCTAATCAGAAGCATTGAAATCCAAGATGGCGCCACGTACGGTCGCCCTGGTGATTTGGTGTGCTGTGTGTTTTTTGTTTTTGTGTGTTTGTCCTGTGTTCGCGTGCTCTTACACCCGTGAAGAGCTCTTATCCATCAGAACTACCACTCCTGTTGATCTACTGCCAGTCTTTTTAGTTCCTGCAGTAGATTTTGTTCACTCTTTGGCCAAAAGAGTGAGACGCCGAAGACGAGGAAAGCGGGCAGGGGCCTTGGTGCGCCTCCGGAGACGCGGCGCTCGCACGCCCTTACCTGGGATTTTCCTGTCTAACGTTCGCTCACTCAGCAACAAGACGGACGAACTGGCGCTGCTGATGAGGAGAAACAAAGACTTCTCTTCCTCTTGCGTCTTATGCTTCACGGAGACATGGCTCAATGAGCGTATCCCGGACTGTGCGCTTCAACTGGAGGGATTCCAACTCCTCCGCGCGGACAGACAACGGGGACTCTCCGGGGGAAAGACGAAAGGTGGAGGTGTCTGTTTCTACATCAACAATGCCTGGTGTACGGATGTGACTGTGATCTCCCAACACTGCTCTCCCGCCGTGGAATATCTTTTCATTAACTGTAGGCCTTTCTACTCTCCACGTGAGTTCACTTCATTCATTCTGGCCGCTGTTTACATCCCTCCGTGCGCGGACACGCACGAGGCCCAGCGCGTGCTCGCGGAGCAGATTCTGGATGTGGAGCGAACCTTCCCGGACTCTTTACTGATCATCCTGGGGGATTTTAATAAAGAAAATCTGAGCCAGGAACTACCCAAATATAAACAGTTTATTAAATGCCCGACGAGAGAGCAGAAGATGCTGGATCACTGTTACACAACAATCAGTGGAGCTTACAGAGCCGTGCCCTCTGCTGCTCCGCTGCTCTAGGATTCTCTGATCACGTCATGGTTCACCTCATCCCTGCTTACAAACAACGGCTGAAACTCTCCAAACCTGCTGTGAGGACTTCTAAGAAGTGGACCAGTGAGGCTGTGGAGGAGCTTCGCACGTGTTTGGACACTACAGACTGGGATGTGTTCAAGGCCACAGACAGTTTGGATGAGTACACAGACACTGTGACGTCATACATTCAGTTCTGTGAGGACAGCATTGTTCCATCAAGCACCAGGGCGACTTTTAACAACGACAAACCCTGGTTCACACCCAGACTGAGACATTTGAGGAGGGAAAAGGAGATGGCTTACAGGGCAGAAGATCGTGAGGGCTACAGGCGTTGCAAGTATGCGTTTAGCAAAGAGGTGGAAAAGGCTAAAGCGAAATACAATACACGTCTGGAGCAGCAATTCTCCACCAACGACTCTGCTTCTGTCTGGAGAGGGCTTAGGCAAATCACCAACTACAGGCCCAAAGCCCCTCCCGCCGTGGACAACAAACAACTAGCAGAAAAGTTAAACGGCTTTTATGCGAGGTTTGAAGTCTCACACCCCTCCCCCTCCTCCCTCACCATCATGGACATTACCTCCAAACCCACCTCGGACCCCCCCCCCCCCCCCCCACTGCCCTCACAGTTGTGGAGCAGGACGTGACTAAGCTTTTCAGGAAGCAGAATCCCCGTAAGGCAGCGGGCCCGGACGGTGTCTCTCCTTCCACCCTTAGACACTGTGCTGAGGAACTGGCTCCTGTTTTCACGGACATTTTTAACACCTCCCTGGAGTCATGTCATGTCCCAGCCTGCTTCAAGCTGTCCACCATTGTCCCCGTCCCCAAGAAGCCCAGGATCACTGGCTGGACTTAATGACTACAGAACTGTGGCACTGACGTCTGTAGTCATGAAGTCATTTGAGCGCCTGGTCCTGCACCACCTCAAGTCCCTCATCTCCCCCCTCCTGGACCCTCTGCAGTTTGCCTACAGAGCCAATCGGTCTGTGGACGACGCCATTAACCTGGCCCTTCACTTCATCCTCCAGCATCTGGACTCCCCGGGAACCTACGCCAGGATCCTGTTTGTGGACTTCAGCTCTGCATTCAACACCATCCTTCCTGCTCTGCTCCAGGACAAGCTCGCTCAGCTCAACGTGCCTGACTCCACCTGCAGGTGGATCACTGACTTCCTAACGGACAGGAGACAGCGCGTGAGGCTGGGGAAGAATGTCTCGGACACTCGGACTATCAGCACAGGATCTCCACAGGGCTGTGTACTTTCTCCCCTGCTCTTCTCCCTGTACACCAACTGCTGCACCTCCAGCCACGACTCCGTCAAACTGGTTAAGTTTGCGGATGACACCACCCTCATTGGACTCATCTCGGACGGCGATGAGTCTGCCTACAGGAGGGAGGTGGACTGGCTGGTGTCCTGGTGCAGCAGCAACAACCTGGAGCTCAACGCCCAGAAGACAATGGAGATGATTGTGGACTTCAGGAAAGTCACAGCCCCCCTGCCTCCCCTCACTCTGACGGACTCCCCCATCACCACTGTGGACTCTTTCCGCTTCCTGGGCACCTGCATCACCCAGGATCTCAAGTGGGAGCCGACCATCAGCTCCCTCATCAAGAAAGCCCAGCAGAGGATGTTCCACCTGTGGCAGCTGAGGAAACTCAGGCTGCCAGTCCAGATGATGGTGCAGTTTTACACTTCCATCATTGAGTCCATCCTCACCTCCTCATCACTGTGTGATTCGTTGGAGCCACTGCCAGGGACAGACAGAGACTGCAGCGCATTGTGCGCTCTGCTGAGAAGGTGATTGGCTGCAGCCTTCCATCTATACAGGACCTGTACGTCTCCAGGACTCGGGGGCGAGCAGGCCGTATAGCAGCTGACACTTCTCACCCTGGACATGGACTATTTGAGCCACTTCCCTCTGGCAGGAGGCTACGGTCCATTGGGACCAGAACCTCTCGCCATAAGAACAGTTTCTTCCCCTCTGCTGTTTGTCTCATGAACACTTTATAATATCTGCACTAAACTGGACACTTTATAATACCGGTCACTGTTGTTCTGATGCTGCTGTTGTATATATTTTTCTCCCTTTAAGTATTTCACTTGATTTTTTTTTAAGCATATCTTTTTAACTTTGTGCATGCCCTTATTTGTATTTGTATTTATTCAGTGTGTTTATGTTGCACTTTTTCACCGAAGCAAGTTCCTAGTTTGTGAACTGTGTTCACAGACTATGGCAATAAAAGTCTTCTGATTCTGATTCTGATTTGATCCTACAAGACAAAAGGGAGTATTACAATAATAAAGGTAATTAAAGCCGCAAGCGGCATCGAACGGCCCTCGCGGGCCATGCTTCGCACTCGGCCGACCCGGCACTCCCTGTGGGTGGTGCTAACGCGCCACTTGTCCCTTTTTTATTGCAACTTTGGGCTGCACTTGTCACCAAACAAGTCAAAACACATCGGAAGTGCTGATGCACAAAATGCAAAAACATGGGTTTTCCAGGCATCGCCATGGCAACACCGTGCAAAATACAAACTTGGCCCCTCTGACTTTTTTGTCGAGGACGACCTGAAGAATCACTGTGCCAAATTTCACATTCCTCAATGAAGCGAATAAGTCGTTATAAGACTTTGAAATGTACGAAAATTTGGAAATTTTCCCATTAGGATAACATGGGCGCTTTCGCGCATCGCCATGGCAACCCAGTGAAAAATATGACTTGGGTCTGATTGACTTTTTTGATCAGGATGACATGAAGAGTCATGGTGCCAAATTTCACATTATTCCATGAAACTAATATTTTTTCCATGAATGGGAAAAATTGGGAGGTTTCCCATTAGGATAACATTGGCAGTTTGGCGCATCGCCATGGCAACACGGTGCAAAAGACGACATACGTTTGATTGACTTTATTGATTGGGATGACCCAATGGAATTTTGTGTCAAATTTGGTAACATTTGGGAAAACAAAATTTTTGGCCTTCCATACAAATTTATTAGATGTTCTGTAGGGGGCGCTATCGCGCCAATTTAGTTTCTAACATAATGAGTAGCTTTAGGCCCAAAAGTTTTACAACTGATTTGAATTTGAGCCAAATCGGACTTTGCATGCGCAAACGGGAGCAAATTTTGGCTTTTGAAAATTGCAAAAATTCCGATGGAATTTTGCGGCTTCGCCGCACGGAAACCGTAATAGGGATCATCATAAATTGGATAACTTTTGATGCCCCACTTGTCTAGATGGTGTACAGTGAATTTCAGCCCTGCAGGTGAAGCGCCTTCAGAGGAGTTGACGAAAATGTGAGGTCAGCGAAAACGCTGACTCGGCATTTTGGAATTTTCAATCCAAGATGGCCGACTTCCGGTGCGTCAGAGGGCATGGCCATAATAATCTTTTTTGTTTGGCATCTCTTGAAGCATGCGTGTACCGAATTTCGTGGCTGTATGAAAAAGTTGACGTCGACGTCTCCCATTGACGTCAAAAATTTGACTTTTGCAGGGGGCGCTGTCACGCCATTTTTTTTATGCCCAATGATGCACCACATAAAAAAATAAATTTTTCGCCAGACCTGAATTTTGGGCAAAATTTGGTGAGTTTTTGAATATGTTCAGGGGGTCAAATTACTGCTCAAAGAGCAGAAGAAAGAAATAAAAAAATAAAAAAATAATAATAATATTTTTAGCAAAAACAATATATCCGATAACATTACAATGACATATTATACGTTTTTTGAAAGCTCTCGACTTTCCCGACGTCACCGTGGGGTCAATGCCGAATGACGAGCGCTAACGCGCTCGTCATTCGCCATGACGTCGGGGTCCGCCATTGACCTCCCATTGACTTCCATTCATTTTAGCAGTTATAAGTATGGCCCATGCCTGCGGCATGGGGGCTTGGATAGGGCTCGATGCCAGGAGTGTGTTTGGGGACATGAGCGCTTCGCGCTGCATCAGCGTCAACATTGAGTCAATGGGCTTCGCCATGTTGACGCTGACATGCTAGCAAGAACAAATATGCATGTCCCATGCCTACAGCATGGGTTGCTAGGACACAGGAGTCTGTGCAAGGTCGCGGTGCTGCCACGAAGTTGCGGGCTTCGCGTGCAACTTCGTGAAGACAGTCTGCAACGATGAGTGCGAAGCACTCATCGTTGCGGACGCAATAGGCCCTACGCCCTGTAGGGGCTCGGGCCTAATGAAGTGTCAGTAGCCATTTGGATCAGCCCGTGGAGCTGTGGGGTGATGGGTTGAGGCAGAGGTGTGAAGGGCTGAGGGAGTGGGGCACTGTCAAAGTGAAGACTAAGTGAAAAAAAAATTAATAAAAATCTACATGATTTAAAATGACCAGTAATCTTAAGTTAGTCTTTATGATTAAGTCACAGGTCTTTTTACAAGGGCACGAGACAGGGATGTCCACTATGTCCATTTATTTTCATTAAGACCAAATCCAAACTATTGGAGGGGAACCACCCCCAGCCCCACCACAAGATCAGTCTGAATGTTTAACATTTTACTCTACTTCCAAGCAGAAAAAATACCCAAAATATGCAATCTTCCAATTTAACTCCTGGGATGAAAGTCAAACAAAACAAATATAACTTTATCTACTATGACAAACAGTAAACACTTACATCAAATGTAATACAAAAACTTTGTTCTGTTTTCATGAGATTTCTGTCAGTGCCTTCAGGCAAGTGAAAAATCAATGGGCTTAATAATATATTTGAGCCACTGAAAAGTTGACCTTATCTTTTTTTTAAATATCTAGTGGGTCTTTGATGACATTAGGTTGTGGGTCTTAATAATTCTCTATAATAAGTCTAACCAGGGCCAGTGCAGTGATTGGTATTTGTAGCATAGTTAGTAGTTGTAGTGACAATAAAGGGGTCATTAAAATTGTCTATATAAAAATCACCTTGTATTTACATTTCTGGTTTGTCTTATTTTGATGAAATAGTTTAGATTTAGGGTCATTTACATTTATTGTTCTTTGTAGTGAGGACTTCTGGTTTGTAAGTACAGTCAGACGTTCAGCATTAAGACTGATTTTCTGGAGGGTCTGGGGATTTGTTCTTTTCTAATAGTTGGGGTTTGGTTTGATGAAAACATATGGGGACAGTGGACATCTCTGTCTAGTGCCTGTGTGCAGTGTAAAGACCTGTGAAATAATCATAAACATGACTTGGTGATTGCAGGTCATTGTAGCTCCTGTAAATATTTGATTTTTAGCCTCAGGAGGCTGTAGTGAGTCAGTGATGTAAACCTGTTTTTTTTAACCCATCCCCCTCTCCTCCCCCACACAGCCACATGTCTTCACTTTGCCAGTGCCCCACTCCCTCAGCCCTTCACACCTCTGCCTCAGCCCATCAGCCCACAGCTCCATGGACTGATCCACCTGGCTGACTGACACTTCATTACCTTTATTATTGTAATGCTGCCTTTTGTCTTGTGGGGCAGAATAATGTCCGTCTCATGTGAGTTTTGCACCGCCCTCAAACGCTCCCGACTGGCTGCTGTGGTCCAATCAAAAGAGTGGAGATGGGTGGAGGGAGGAGCTTTTAACCAACTGCAACAATGTTCAGAGACAGAGAAGGGGTAGCCACTGGACACAGAAGAAGCTGCTCTATATGCCAGGCCTGAAACATAACTTTTGACTGATTGGTTAAAGGACTTGAAGAACTCTCTGCCACTACTCCTGTGAGTATATCTTATCTGTCGTCCAAGTGGGGTCAAAGAGGATTAAATCCCTGTAGGTTTTTCCCAGAGGCGAACTGAAAACAAGAGTCCAGAAGACTTAAGCAAATTCTCAATTCAGTCTGTTTATTTTTGTCTCAAGCAGATACAGGCTTGATTCAAGTTGATTTTCCTCACCGTCTCTTGTTTTATCATGGCCAGTGTGGCTCTTATATACACAACAGCCCAGAAACCTCTTACAAGAAAGAAAAGCGCCACGTGTCCCACCCTCTTAATTATTAACTTGGTATGTACAGACATGAACATGTTATCTGGGTTCACTGAAGAACTAAACAAAACAGGTGTTTTCACAGGCGTTTCAAAGTACGTTTAACATTCCACGCTGGAGTCTCCACACAGGCAAATAGCTCAAAGAATAATTGTCACATATACTTATGTTACATGAAGAATTATTCTCACATCCCCCTGTAAAAGTTGTCTGTTACCTCAATTTGAGAGTCTTTTGATACCGACGCATGGCTTAAAGAGTCACCATGAAGTTAGAGATTGACATGAGACTTGTTTTTATTTGACAAAAAATGTCATTTAATAGGTTGATGTACAGAAAATATGCAAAAGTTGCTAGGTTCACTGCCTCTAGACCGGTGTGGTGTCCTTGGGGAGAGAGAAGAGAAAAACAAATTAGTGAGTGGTCCACTTTTCCCCTGGCAGGGACATCAGGTGTCCCTGACAGTCAGACAAGGGGCCATTACTGCTACTGGCAACAATATTACATAAAAATAAAAACTTAATCATGCAAACTGACAACTTTCTTGTCGTACAAAGCCACATCAAAATACAGTGTTTAGATAATTTACTACATTAACATCTACTTTCCTTTGTTCTAATGCAGAACTACAGCATCCGAGATAATGAAGTTCACATGTGACCATTGTGGAAAGATGTGGCCAAATGCTTCCAGTCTCAAACTTCACTACAGAACTCACACAGGAGAGAAGCCATTTAAATGTGACCTGTGTGGGAAGGAGTTTCAACATTCTGGTAACCTGGTTCGACACATGAGAATCCACACAGGAGAAAGGCCATACAGCTGTGACCAGTGTGGGAAGGCATTTAAAGACTCATTTGCACGCAAAGTACATATGAGAATCCACACAGGAGAAAGACCACACGGCTGTGACCAGTGTGGGAATGAATTTAAACAGTCTAGTGCACTCAAAGTACATATGAGAATCCACACAGGAGAAAGGCCATACAGCTGTGACCAGTGTGGGAAGGCATTTAAAGACTCGAGTACACTCAAAGAACATACGAGAATCCACACAGGAAAAAGACCATACAGCTGTGACCAGTGTGGGAATGAATTTAAACAGGTTGGTGCACTCAAACTACATATGAGAATCCACACAGGCGAAAGCCCCTGCAGCTGTGACCAGTGTGGGAAAGCATTTAAACGAGCTGATGCACTCAAAGTACATATGAGAATCCACACAGGAGAAAGGCCATACACATGTGACCAGTGTGGGAAGGCATTTAAAGACTCGAGTACACTCAAAGTACATATGAGAATCCACACAGGAGAAAGGCCATACAGCTGTGACCAGTGTGAGAAAGCGTTCTCTATTTCATCCAATCTGAATAGTCACATGAGAATTCATAATTGTTCTACACTGTATGAGTGTGGTCAGTGTGAAAAGGCTTTTAAAACATCGCAGCAACGCTCCAGTCACTACCGAACACACACAGGAGACAAACCATACGACTGTGAAGAGAGTGGGAAGGCTTTAAGATCTGTGAGGAACCGTCTGAACCAAGTTTCCAGACTGAAGAGAAAAGCAGCAGCTGTGACCAGTGTGGGAGGACCTGCTCATCTGAAAGTGCACTGTCTTGAACACACTAAAGGAGACAGAGCTGCTGAGGCTGGATCATGTGAGGCTAAAGTCAGACTCAAAAAGCTGGAGATCAGGCTTCAGAGACTCCAGACTGTGGAGTCGACCTCTGTGTAGAGTCAAAAACCATAAGTGAAAAAATCTTAATCTTAACATATATTTTTCGTGAGCAAAGTTTTTTTTATTCCAAACTTTTCAGCTGGAATTTACTTTTTCCATCTTATTTGTATTTTATTTTATTTTTTTAAACAAGTTGTTCTGATTCACAGAAACACTCTTGTGTGTTACCCCATAACAAAGTTTATTCTTCATGGATGCTGTGATGACAATAATAAAAGTAAAATAAAGAAAATGAGAAAATAAAGTCTACCTTTTATTTTAGACCATTTGCTTGTCATGTCTTATGTCTTACATATGAATCAAGGAACTTTAGAAATGCCACAGCAGTGAGACTGCTCTTATCAAGGTGACAAATGACATTGGCCTGAACACTGATGAAGGCAAAGTCTCAGTCTTGATCCTGTTAGATCTGAGTGTTTCCTTTGACACTGTGGATCATGGGATCCTCCTACAGAGACTAGAGGACTGGGAGGGCATCTGTGGTACATCACTAAACTGGTTCAAGTCCTATCTAAAAAAACAGGGAATACTTTGTAGAAATTGGATAATGTGTCTCAGATAAAATGTCTCTGACCTGTGGGGTGCCACAGGGGTCAATCCTGGGACCCCTGTAGTTCAGTCTCTACATGCTGCTGTTAGGCCAGTTAATACGCAGCAATAATGTGTCCTACCACAACTCTGCAGACGACACTCAGATCTATGTGTCACTGCAGCAGGTGAATATGGACCAGTGGATTCACTCACTGCATCAACAGATCAGCAGGCTTCTCTGTCTGAGCTGTTCTCCAGACAGGTGAGAAGGAAGGCTCTGAGCATCTTGTCTGATGATGCTCATCCTCTTCATGATGAGTTTAGTTTTCTTCCTTCTGGCTCTAGGCTCAGGTTTCCTTCAGTGAGGAGTAATAGGTACAAGAACTCTTTTATTCCTGCAGCCATTTTGCTTTTAAATGCTGCTCAGGGTAGAAACCCATTTTAATCTTACTTACCGCTGGGTATTTTTCCTGTTCTGTGGATAGACAAAAATGTACTGGTTTTTCTTGTGTCCTTTCAATGTTTTTATATGTGTTTGTCTTTTTTGTTTTCTCTCTATTGTAAAACTTATTGCCCCATGGGGGACACAAATAAAGTGAAGTTGAAGTTGAAGTTGAAGATCAGTGTGTGGAGGAAAAACAACTTTCTCCAGATAAACTCAGACAAGACTCAAGTCGTCATCTTTGAGCCACAGAAACATGGAGAAAGTGTCAGCATCTCCTCCAGTCTCTCTCTCTAAAACCTTCAAATCAGGCGAGAAATCTAAGGGTAATACTGGATTCAGACTTGAATTTTAACAGCCACATCAAATCAATAACATCTGCAGATTTTTACCACCTAAAAGCATAGCAAAAAACAAAGGTTTAGTGCAAAAAAACAGACTTGGAGACACTTATCCTGCATTTGTGTCCAGTAGGTTAGACGACTGTAACGTCCTGCTCACTGGCCTCTCCAAACGAGCTTTAAGACAGAACAGAACATCCAGAACACTGCTGTTCGGGTTCTGACTAGAACCAGGAAGTACTTCACACATGTGTCCTGTGGCTCAGGTCTAGAACCAGGAAGTACTTCACACATGTGTCCTGTGGCTCAGGTCTCTGGCTCCTGTGGCTCAGAGAATAGACTTTAAAGCAGCTCTGTGTGAACAAGTCTCTCCATGGACCAGCACCAAAGAACATCTCCCACATGAGCCACATGAACCATCTCACACTCTGAGGACTTCAGGGACCGGCCTCCTGCTGGTGCCCAGAGTCAGGACTAAACATGGGGAATCAGTGTTTCAGTTTTATGCAAATAAAACCTGGACCAGTCTTCCTGAAGATGTGACACAGGCCTCTACTTTGACAATGATTAAATTCAGGCTCAAAACAGTTTTTTTTTAGCTGTGCATACGACTGAAAGGTTTTTATTCTGCACTCTTCTGTTTTAATATTAATTTTATGATGATTATTTGTGATAATTTATCTTTGATTTGTGTGATTTTAATGTCTTTCTTATTCTGTAAAGCACTTTGAATTACTTTGTGTACAAATTGTGTTATACAAATAAACTTGCCTAGTTGTAGTTACAGTAAAGGGGTCATTAAAATTGTCAGCTCTAGATTGTGGGTCATTCATGTTTATTGTTCTTTGTACAAATGGTGTTTTTCCACT
Source organism: Periophthalmus magnuspinnatus (assembly GCF_009829125.3). NCBI lineage: Eukaryota > Metazoa > Chordata > Actinopteri > Gobiiformes > Gobiidae > Periophthalmus > Periophthalmus magnuspinnatus. Next base: position 30,719,640 of record NC_047138.1, on the reverse strand, counting down.
TGATTTTAGTGACTGTTGTCCATTTGGATGTATTTGGAATACAAAAGTGAAAAAGACACATGCATAAAAATGAGAGGATCCTATAGACATTTCAGTGAGCAGGACTTTATCTCTGATCTGTGTTAGAGTGATATCGAGCTAATGTCACCATTCCATGGCCCTGATATGGCCTTAAAGTTTTGTTTTGTTTTTTATATATATACATTGAATGAAATTGTTGACCGCCCAAAAGAAAAACAAAAAATAAATGCAACAATCTTTGGTTCAGCTCAGAAATTGCAAGTTTAATTAGAGAAATAAATGCTGCCTGGAAACCTGCACACACAACTAGAGCAGATTTGGGCATTTTTCTGCAAAAAGAGAAATAAATGTTTATCAGCAGTTTCCAGCAAAGTCCTGGAGGACAGTCAGATCACTCTCAGAACCTAATATTCATACATTACCAAACCAATATTTTATGAGATTCAGCTGTTGTAATTTCTAAAGAGGAAATACGTGATGCTTTTAATAGGCACTTTATCTCTGCATGTGACATTTTGGATAATAATGGTGATCCTTTTGATCTTGATTATGTTGAATCTGAACCTCGTCCATAGACCCAAAGAAGTCCACGGGAGCTGACGACTTTGACCCAAAACTTCTATTACCGACTGCCCCACATTTAATTCAACCTTTTTTACATATTTTTAATTGTTCAATTCAAATGGCAGTTAAAACAGAATAATGGAAAACTGCATGTTTAGCCTTTAAATTAAAAGGTGGGACAACTAAAAATGTATATCATTTCCGGCCAATATCCAAATGACTTGCAAAAGTTTTAGAAAAGTTAGTTGCAAATCAACTTTTACTGCCTGGAAGCTCCGTTACTATAGCAACCCGAACACACGCGATACTTCGCGGTATCCCCATGCGGAAGTGTGACGTCAGTGCAGGAAACAAACAGCAGATGCACCGGTGTGTAGATGGAGGAATGTTAGCGCGGAGAACGGCTGTAAGTAGATAACTCCTCAAACCTTTCATGTTTTATATGTCTATATCTGAGTTTTGTGTCCCTCAACCTGCAGATCCCACTGTGACCGCGTCGTGTTACGGCTTTAATCAAAGGAACTGGTGAGTGTTGTAGCTAATGCTAAGCGGCGCTAACGTTACTTTTTAGTGTTTTGGCGCACACTGCCTCCGTTTTCATTGTGCGTGTCGGTGATTTAAACATTTAAAGTGTTGGCTAATAATCACCTGAAGTACTGTCTCTCTTTCCTCTGAGCCAAACCAGATCTTCTTAGCCCAAAATGATGTTTTGCTTGACACACGTGTTACATGTACTTAAGGAGTAGTGGCAGAGAGTTCTGGAAGTCCTTTAACCAATCAGTCAAAGTTATGGGACAAAGCCTGACATATAGAGCAGCTTCATCTGTGTCCAGTCACTGCCTCTTCTCTGTCTCTGAACATTGTTGCAGCTGGTTAAAAGCCCCTCCACCCATCTCTTCTCTTTTGACTGGACCAAGCCAATCGGAGCATTTGAGGGTGTTGTAAAACTCACATGAGAGACGGACATTATGCTGTGGCACAAAACAAAGGGCGTAATCAGGGTAATTAAAGCCGCACTCGGCGATAAAGGCCTTCGCCGCCCCTCGGGACCGTGGGATACACGCCACTGCGAAGACCCTGCCTCTCGTCCCCGTTTACATCGCCCCTCTTTCCCAAAACAGCGTCTATATCATACTACTCCACTCATTACAATGAGCGTATATCTAACATTGTCACGCCTGCCGGGTTGGAGATACAGCTCTGTCCTTATTGGGTTTTTTGTTCAGTATGATGTGTGGAATATGTGTACCAAATTTCAATGATCTATGACAAACACATTTTTTCCATCCCAGTGTGCTGTGGAGCAATTTAATGTGTCAGCTGTGTAAATTGTGTATCTTTGTGTTCAGATCATCCTGTATCATCAGGTAAAATTTGTCAAAAACTGGGTTCCGCTCACAATGGCCGACTTCCTGCAGTGTTTAGGGTAGGGACATAATTGTCATGTCCTGACATGTTCTATTTTTTGATGCGAGTTTCTGATTTTTGTCGATTTCTTTTCTAATTTGGGCTCCCACTGGCCTCATGAAAATCAAAGTTCGAGGTGGCGCTACTGAGTCGTCTTTCATTATTTACATAAAACTACAGCTGAAAAGATTGCAATTTAAAAAAAAATCTTGGAAAAAGTATTTATCATTATTATAACTATACTTTTTGACCGTACACATAGTTCAGCTCCAGTCTGGAGTCTCTGAAGCCTGATCTCCAGCTTTTTGAGTCTGACTTTGGGCTCACATGATGTGGCCTCAGCAGCTCTGTCTTCAGTCTGCAAAATGTAGACATGTTTCAGACGGTTCCTCACAGAAAAGCCTTCAGTCGTATGGTTTCTCTCCTGTTTGCGTTCGGAAAAGGAGAGTTGCTGTGATGTAAAACCCTTTTCACACTGGTCACACTCATAGTCGGTGCCAGGTGTGAATTCTCATGTTGATTCAGAAAACACTTTCTCACACTGGACACGTGTATATTTTCCCCAGTGTGGATTTTCATATGTCGATGGAGGTCACTAGATTGTTTAAATTCCTTCCCACACTGGTTACAGCTGTGTGACATTTCTCCTGTGTAAATTCTGTAGTGTACTTTGAGTGCTGAAGCCTTGGCCCACGTCTGTCCACACTGGTCACATGTGAACTTCATCCTGTAGCTCTGCTTTAGAACAAAGTAAAGTAGATATCAATGAAGTAAATGACCTAAACACTGTGTGTTTCGATGTGGTTGTGTACTACAAGCAAACTATGTTGAATGAATCAGTTAGTGTTCCATTTTCATAGCATCATTTTGTTCTGTCAGTAGCTGTGACTACCCCTGGCTTTACCCTTACACCTGGATTGGCATTTGTAACATAGTTAGTAATTATACTTTTAGTAAAGGGGTTATTAAAATTGTCCATATAAAAAGCATATTCTGTATTTAAATGTCTGGTTGGTCTTATTTTGATGACACACTTTAGGTTGTGGGTTATTCACATTTATTGTTCTTTGTAGTGAGGACTTCTAGTTTGTAAGTACAGTCAGATGTTCAACATTAGGTCTGATTTTCTGGAGGGTTTGGGGATTTGTTCTTCTCTAATAGTTGGGGTTTGGTTTGATGAAAACATATGGGGACAGTGGACATCTCTGTCTAGTGACTGTGTGCAGTGTAAAGACCTGTGAAATAATCATAAACATGACTTGGTGATTGCAGGTCATTGTAGCTCATGTAAATATTTGATTTTTAGCCTCAGGAGGCTGTAGTGAGTCAATGATGTAAACCTGCTTTTTTAACCCATCCCCCTCTCCTCCCCCACACAGCCACATGTCTTCACTTTGCCAGTGCCCCACTCCCTCAGCCCTTCACACCTCTGCCTCAGCCCATCAGCCCACAGCTCCATGGACTGATCCACCTGGCTGACTGACACTTCATTACCTTTATTATTGTAATGCTGCCTTTTGTCATGTGGGGCAGCATAATGTCCCTCTCTCATGTGAGTTTTGCACCGCCCTCAAACGCTCCCGACTGGCTGCTGTGGTCCATTCAAAAGAGTGGAGATGGGTGGAGGGAGGAGCTTTTAACCAACTGCAGCAATGTTCAGAGACAGAGAAGGGGTAGTCACCGGACACAGAAGAAGCTGCTCTATATGTCAGGCCTGAAACATAACTTTTGACTGATTAAAGGACTTGGAGAACTCTCTGCCACTACTCCTGTAAGTATATTTTATCTGTCGTCCAGGTGGGGTCAAAGATGGTTAAATTCCCCTGTAAATGTTACCTCAATTTGTCTTTTGCTACTGTTACGACCCATGACTTAAAGAGTCACCACGAATTTAGAGATTGACATAAGACTTGTTTTTATTTTACAAAAATGTCATTTAATAGGTTGATGTAAAGAAAATATGCTAAAGGTGCTAGGTTCACCACCTCTGGGCCAATCTGGTGTCCTGGGGAAGAGAGAGAAGAAAGATAAATTAGTGAGTGGTCCACTTTTACCCTGGCAGGGACATCAGGTGTCCATGACAGTCAGACAAGGGGCCATTACAGCTACTGGCAACAATATTACATAAAAATTAAAATTCATGCAAACTGACAATTTGCTTCTTGTACAAAGCCACGTCAAAACACAGTGTTTAGGTCATTTACTACATTAACATCTACTTTCCTTTGTTCTAATGCAGAACTACAGCACCCGAGAGAATGAAGTTCACATGTGACCAGTGTGGAAAGATGTGGCCATCTGCTTCCAAACTCAAAGTTCACTACAGAACTCACACAGGAGAGAAGCCATTTAAATGTGGCCTGTGTGGGATGGAATTTCAGCAGTCTGGTAGCCTGGATCGACACATGAGAATCCACACAGGAGAAAGGCCATACAGCTGTGACCAGTGTGGGAAGGAATTTAAAGACTCGGGTACACTCAAAGTACATATGAGAATCCACACGGGAGAAAGGCCATACAGCTGTGACCAGTGTGGCAAGGAGTTTAAACAGGCTGGTCACCTGGATCGACACATGAGAATCGACACGGGAGAAAGGCCATACAGCTGTGACCAGTGTGGGAAGGAATTTAAAAAGTCTTGTGCACTTAAAGCACATATGAGAATCCACACAGAAGAAAAGCCATACAGCTGTGACCAGTGTGGGAAGGAATTTAAAGACTCGGGTACACTCAAAGTACATATGAGAATCCACACGGGAGATAGGCCATACAACTGTGACCAGTGTGGGAAGGCATTTAAAGACTCGGGTACACTCAAAGTACATATGAGAATCCACACAGGAGAAAGACCGTACAGCTGTGACCAGTGTGGGAAGGAATTGAAAGACTCGGGTGCACTCAAAGTACATATGAGAATCCACACAGGAGAAAGGCCATACAGCTGTGACCAGTGTGGGAAGGCGTTTAAAGACTCGGGTGCACTCAAAGTACATATGAGAATCCACACAGGAGAAAGACCACACGGCTGTGACCAGTGTGGGAATGAATTTAAAAAGTCTAGTGCACTCAAAGTACATATGAGAATCCACACAGGAGAAAGGCCATACAGCTGTGACCAGTGTGGGAATGAATTTAAAGACTCGAGTACACTCAAACTACATATGAGAATTCACACGGGAGAAAGGCCATACACATGTGACCAGTGTGCCAAAGCGTTCTCTTCTTCATCCAGTCTGAATAGACACATGAGAATTCACAAGTGTTTTAGACTGTATGAGTGTGGTCAGTGTGAAAAGGCTTTTAAAACATCGCAGCAACGCTCCAGTCACTACCGAACACACACAGGAGACAAACCATACGACTGTGAAGAGAGTGGGAAGGCTTTAAGATCTGTGAGGAACCGTCTGAACCAAGTTTCCAGACTGAAGAGAAAAGCAGCAGCTGTGACCAGTGTGGGAGGACCTGCTCATCTGAAAGTGCACTGTCTTGAACACACTAAAGGAGACAGAGCTGCTGAGGCTGGATCATGTGAGGCTAAAGTCAGACTCAAAAAGCTGGAGATCAGGCTTCAGAGACTCCAGACTGTGGAGTCGACCTCAGTGTAGAGTCAAAAAGTACAAACATATATATATATAAGTACAAAAAATATGTTATGATTAAGATTTTTTTTAAACAAAGCTTTTTTTAATTGTAAACTTTTCAGTGGGAGTTTACTTTGTCCATCTTAATTTCTCATTATTTTTATTTATGGTGTTTTTAAAAAAAAAAAAAAAATTTTTACCTTTGTTTAACCTTTCATTTCTGGTTCACAGAAACACTCTTATGAGTTACCCCACAACAAAGTTTATTCTTTATGGATGCTGTGATGACAATATTAAATGTAAAAGAAAGAAAATGAGAAAATAAAGTCTACATTTTATTTTAGACCAATTGTTTGTCATGTCTTACATATGAATCAAGGAACTTTAGAAATGCCACAAATACATACACACAAAGGGCTGAAACAGTGTGAGCTTTTCTTACATAAACATTTGTAATTAAGTTGTTGATTATTGGTTGTCAATCAAACACTTCTGTCTTATGCAATACAAAACATTCTGTTTTCATGGGATTTGTCTCAGTGCCTTCAGATGAGTAATCATTAGGCTTAATAATTACTTATTTAAATTATTTCATCACCTCTGATCAACAATAATTTGCCTTTTTCATAAATTCTCATTCCTTTCTGGGGATTTATATTTAGGCCACCGTACACTTAAAGATATTCTCTTATGAGTTATTCCCACCAAGGGGGAAAAAAACAACTAATTCTTAAAAATCTAACCAGGACCATTGAAGTGATTGGTATTTGTATCGTGGTTAGTAGTTGTTTTATGGTTTTCTGCTTCTGAAGAGTGCAGACACAGACCTTCTTTGCTCCTGCTGCTTCCTTCTTTACTTTTCTTTTTAATCATTTTTCCTCTTCTAGTGCTGGTAGATTTGTTTAGTTATGATTTTCCTTTAAGTAAACCAAGACTTTCAAACCATTTTTACATTTTTAACTAAGTTTCTGACGTACCAGTGACATGTTGGGGGGGAAGAAACCAAAGGAATTCTTTCTGCAAACGCTATTGGAACTATCAACAACAAATGAATGAGTTACGAGCACAGATATTTGTTTTAGAATCTGAAAAAGGACTTCACTGAACTTCAGATTTGAATCTGAAACACGAGTAAATAAAAAGGGTGGAGATGTGTGTGCTTTTCTTCGAGATAATTTGGTCACTCACAGGTTGTCATTTGGGGTGTTTTCATCTTTTGTTTCCTTTAAAATGCAGCTAAAACAGTCCCCCTCCATACTCTACTTAGTCATATACAAACCTCCCCAGCACTGTCTGAGTTTTATTGATGATTTTACTGAGATGTTGTCAGTCGTATGCACAGACTTTGATGTTTTAGTCATTACAGGTGATTTTAATGTACATTTGGATAATGTGTTTGACAGAAACACTAAAGAGCTCAGTTCTGTCCTTGAAACCTTTGGTCTGACTCATTTCATTTACATTACATTTGATCACATTTAGTTACATTTGCCTTTGAGGTCGGCCGTTTTGCTGATGTGGCCCTCAGTGAAAATGAGTTTGACACGCCTGGTCTAAAGTTTAGTTTGGCTCATTTTTGTGTCTGTTTGAAAATACCTGATTTTATGCAGTATTTCAAATGTTGTCCTTCAAATTTACGTCAAATTATAAATCAGATATTATGTCCCAACAGTTACTTTTTATTTACTGTTTTGTACTTCTACTTAAAGGGCACATGTTACACTGTTTTTTGATTTGTTCTAATGTTTCCTCGTGTCAAACAGACCTGGAGTTGTGTTTTGTTTCATTCACATGTTTCATTGTTTAAATCCACACAATCTCTCAAACTGAAAACACTCTGTTCCACCTTGTGATGTCATCATGTTGTAATACAGGAAGTGCTCCACCGTGTTTCTAAACTCCAAACACCGTCACTAGAATCATTTGGATAATTTCGAACTCTCTATTGGACTAAAGGTAAAAGGAGCTGTTCACTTGAAAACGTCCACTTGATGACATCACAAGGTGGAACAGAGCGTTTTGAGCTTTGGAGATTTTAACAGACTAATAATAAAGTGTGACTCAAACATGTGTGAATGAAACAGAACACAAGTCCAGGTCTGTTTTTGAGGAGGTAACAACATTAGAACACGACTTAAAGCTCAGGAGAGTCAGTTTTGTGCGATATAGGACCTTTAATATTATGAAGTAACGAAAACATCTTCAAAAGTCCTCAAAATGGCGCCTGTGACTGTGGAACAAGAACAAGAACCAGTCTATTACTACAACACTACTACTACTACTACTACTACTACTACTACTAATACTACAAGAACAAGAGCAAGTCTACTACTACTACTACTACTACTACTACTACTACTACTACTACTACTACTAATACTACAACAAGAACAAGAGCATGTCTACTACTACGACTACTACTACTACTACTACTACTACTACTACCACTAATACTACAAGAACAAGAGCACGTCTACTACTACTACTACTACTACTACTACTACTACTACTACTACTACTACTACTACTACTACAAGAACAAGAGCCAGTCTACTACTACTACTACTACTAATACTACAAGAACAAGAGCACGTCTACTACTACTATTACTACTACTACTACCACTAATACTACAAGAACAAGAGCACGTCTACTACTACTACTACTACTACTACTACTACTACTACTACTACTACTACTACTACTAATACTACAACAAGAACAAGAGCATGTCTACTACTACTACTACTACTACTACTACTACTACTACTACTACTACTACTACAAGAACAAGAGCCAGTCTACTACTACTACTACTACTAATACTACAAGAACAAGAGCACGTCTACTACTACTATTACTACTACTACTACCACTAATACTACAAGAACAAGAGCACGTCTACTACTACTATTACTACTACTACTACCACTAATACTACAAGAACAAGAGCACGTCTACTACTACTACTACTACTACTACTACTACTACTACTACTACTACTACAAGAACAAGAGCCAGTCTACTACTACTACTACTACTAATACTAACACTACAAGAACAAGAGCAAGTCTACTACTACTAATACAACTACTATTACTACTACTACTACAAGAACAAGAACCAGTCTACTACGACTACTACTACTACTACTACAAGAACAAGAGCCAGTCTACTACTACTAATACAACTACTACTACTACTACTACAAGAACAAAAGCCAGTCTACTACTACTACTACTACTACTACTACTACTACTACTACTACTACTACTTAACTCCATTCATCTTCACTAGAATTATTTAGAATTGTCAGTCTCTTCTGAACTAAAGGTAAAATGATCTGTAACTTGAAAACTACCACTTGATGACATCACAAGGTGGAACAGAGCGTTTTGTGCTTCCTCTGATGTAACAGACTAATAATAAAGTGACTCAAACATATGAATGAAACAAAACTTAACTCCAGGTCTGTGTTTGAGGCTCTAACAGTATTAGAACACGACTTAAATCTCTGAGTTTTGTGTGATACCCTGTGGGACCTTTAACCTTTAAAAACAATGTGCCGCTCATAACAAGAAGCTTAAATCCCTGAATGGCGGGACGAAACAAAAAAAAAAAATCTTCACGTTTCCATTGTTCCCGTGTTTCCGTTTGCTCAAGCTCCTGCTCAAAGCTCGCCCTCGGCCCACACTCCCAAACAGACGCAGACGATCCGTTTAGCGGCTGCCGTTCAGACATAATTACTTTTCATTTGATGTGTAGAATTATTCAGAGTCGATGAGCTGCAGCGAGTCTGAGCAGAACACGCACCGGCTCTGTTTACCTCCACAACACAGTGTTTCTGCTGTCAAACACCACTCTACTACTGCTACTACTACTACTACTACTACTACTGCTACTACTACTACTACTATTACTACTACTACTACTACTGCTATGGTGTGTTAGCTTCTCCGTATATCAGTTTTCTTCTAATTCAGGTCACATTTGGGCAAAAATTTGGATTCAACCTGCAGCGTGAACTTGTACCTGAGCAGGGCCGGTTCAGTCTATTGGCAGACTTGGCAGCTGCTTAGGGCCCCGCACCAACAGGGGGCCCGAAAGAGCCCATACATTAATATTGAAAAAATGATCGGAAAGCTATTTTTGGAAACTAAATGGCGTTCATGTGCTTATACTAGTCTAAATATCCCTCTTAAATGATTATATGTGTTGTTTTATTTTCATTAGCTGCCAACGCTTTTTCTTTTTGAGTCGGGATTATAAACTGTTTCTCTTATGCGCTAATTCTGACTTGGATCACTACTTTGTACTTCTTGAGCAGGGCCGGTTCAGCCTTTAAGCAGACTGGGCAGCTGCTTAGGGCCTCAAGGTCAGGAGGGGGCCCCCCAAGAGCCCATACATTTATATTGAAAATAACATAATACACTCACCTAAAGGATCATTAGGAACACCTGTTCAATTTCTCCGTAATACAATTATCTAATCAACCAATCACATGGCAGTTGCTTCAGTGCATTTAGGGGTGTGGTCCTGGTCAAGACAATCTCCTGAACTCCAAACTGAATGTCAGAATGGGAAAGAAAGGTGATTTAAGCAATTTTGAGCGTGGCATGGTTGTTGGTGCCAGACGGGCCGATCTGAGTATTTCACAATCTGCTCAGTTACTGGGATTTTCACACACAGCCATTTCTAGGGTTTACAAAGAATGGTGTGAAAAGGGAAAAACATCCAGTCCTGTGGGCAAAAATGCCTTGTTGATGCTAGAGGTCAGAGGAGAATGGGCCGAGTGATTCAAGCTGATGGAAGAGCAACGTTGACTGAAATAACCACTCGTTACAACCGAGGAATGCAGCAAAGCATTTGTGAAGCCACAACACGCACAACCTTGAGGCGAATGGGCTACAACAGCAGAAGACCCCACCGGGTACCACTCATCTCCACTACAAATAGGAAAAAGAGGCTACAATTTGCACGAGCTCACCAAAATTGGACAGGAGCTTCGTGCCCTGGATGTGCATCCCACAAATCTCCATCAACTGCAAGATGCTCCTGTCAATATGGGCCAACATTTCTCCTCATCCTGAAAAAACAGAGGTCATTGTCGTTGGTCCCAAAGGTCAAAGAGATTCTCTGTCAGACCAGATATTCTCACTCGACAATGTGAATATAGCTTCTAGCCCTACTGTAAAAAATCTTGGAGTCCTATTTGATCAAAATCTCTCATTCACAGCCCATATAAACCTAGCTTGTAAAACCGCATACTTTCACCTGCGAAATATAACTAAAATTAGAAATATTTTACCTAAAAACGATGCTGAAAAACTCATCCATGCATTTGTTACTTCCAGACTTGATTACTGTAATTCCCTGCTTGCCGCCTGCCCCAAAAGTACTATAAGGAGCCTCCAGTTGGTCCAAAATGCAGCGGCCAGAGTCCTAACAGGAACTAAAAGAAGAGACCACATCAGTCCTGTACTAAAATATCTGCACTGGCTTCCTGTCGAGCTTAGAATCAAATTCAAAGTCCTCCTCCTGACATACAAAGCCCTAAACGGTATGGCCCCATCCTATCTGCAAGATGCTATTGTCCCGTACCAGCCAAACAGAGCACTCCGCTCTCAGAATGCAGGACTATTAGTGGTTCCTAGAGTGTCCAAAAGTACAGTGGGAGGGAGAGCATTCAGTTACCAAGCTCCTGTGCTATGGAATCAACTCCCTGCTGATGTTAAACAGGCCCCCACAGTCTCTGTATTTAAGACCAGGCTTAAAACCTTCCTCTTCGGTATAGCGTATGACCAGGTTACTTAGTGAGGGAGTTAGGGTTATTAAAACCCGGGATAAGATAAGCTGCAGTAGGAGTAACTAGCTGGGGGAAGTATGGCAACCTGAGCACTATCCTCTACTTTGCCCTATTTTCTCATCAGCAATGCTATTCACATGTTGTCCCCTGTCCCACTCCCCCTGTGGAGTGTATCTCTTTCAGATGCCCCGATGACAGTTGGACCTCCTCCTTGCCTGGCTCTCCTCCTCCTCGCCCGGCTCTCCTCCTCCTCGTCTGGTCTCCTGGCCGATTTCTTATGTTGTCTGATTTTTCCTGTTGTGTCTGATTTTTCCTGTTGTGTCTGATTTTTCTTGTTGTGTCTGATTCTTCCTGTTGTTTTGTTTTTTGTGTCTTGGCGGCACGGTGACTGAGTGCCATCACTCATGTCTCACAGCAAGAAGGTTGGTTCGATCCCCGGGTCACCAGGCCTTTCTGTGTGGAGTTTTTCATGTTTCTCCCCGTGTCTGGATGGGTTTCCTCCGGGTACTCCGGTTTCCCCCATCAACCAAAACATGAACGCCCTTCGAGACAACTGTTGTTGTGATTTTGGGCGTTACAAAAATAAATGAATTGAATTGAATTGAATTTCTAAAGAATGAATCAGCACCTTGTTGAATCAATGCCACGTAGAATTAAGGCAGTTCTGAAGGTGAAAGGTCAAACACCGTATTAGTCTGGTGTTCCTAATAATCCTTCAGGTGAGTGTTTATCAAGTTTTATTTGTATTTTTGATGTTTTCAGTCTGATGTTGGTCAGATAAACACAAAAACAACTGGTCAAAGTGATGAGAGCAGAGTCAGAATGTGTCAAATGAGAATCACCAGTAGCTGAGCCAGGAGGGGGCCCCAGAGACACATTCAGCTTAGGGCCCCCCCTGAATGCTAGGACCGGCCCTGTTGTTGAGTTACATGATTTTGAAGTAACTTTACCTTTACTTAAGTACGTCTTTTCACCTCTCTATCCAATCCAGTACTTTAGTTGATAGGGACACATTAAAACGCACCAAAAATCAGGAAATGTATTGAATTAAATCAGTTTTTGCTGTGGACCTCCCGATCCTCCATCCTTACACGTTTTTTGGTTGTTTTTTTTTTTTTTTTGTATTTTTTACTGTTATACTTGTGGCTGTTGCTATTGAGATGATGAAAGCTTTGTCTTAATTTGGTCAAATATGAACACGTGACACTGAAGTAGCGAGGGTCCCTGTATTCATTATAACAGTGAACACAGATTAGATAAACAAAAAGCTCAAATATTTGACACCCCTCTGTCATGATCCGCATTCTCCGCTCCTGGTTTTCCTTCTGTCCTGCTCTTTCCCTGCCTCACCTGCCAGATCTGGGCTGAGCTCCTGGCTCCTCCTGCGCGCACCTGCAGCTCATCAGCGCAATCACCACCACCTGCCAGGTAAAAGAGGAGCTGGGAGACGACACTCAGTGCAAGATCGTTGTTGTCGTTGTTCCTTCAGTTCCCTGTGTTCCTGTCGTTGTCTGCGTGCTTCACCCTGTTCCGTTCTGGATTATCTGCGTTTGGTGCCAGATCCTATGTGTGCCTTCAGCCCTGCTTCGACCCTGCTTCGGCCCTGCTTCGGCCCTGCTTCGGCCCTGCTTCGGCCCTGCTTCGGCCCTGCTTCGACCCTGCTTCGACCCTGCTTCGACCCTGCTTCGACCCTGCTTCGACCCTGCTTCGGCCCTGCTTCTCAGCCCTGGTACTGTCTTGGTTTTTTCCCTGCACTCCACGTTCCTGGATCCTGGCCCACACCTGGCTTCCTGCTCACCTCCGGATCAACCCACAGTTCTGTATTTTGTCTCCTTTCTAATAAATACTGTAAATCTGCCCCGAGTCTGCATCCCTTGGTCCGCACCTACACCGCACGTTACGACACCCTCCTTATTGGCGCACATTTGTTTGTGTTCGTACTGGTTTACCTCATCTACAACAGTGTGACATGAAACTTTTAAATCTGAATAAAGATAAGTACAGGCCGTGTGTTTGATGATTAAAAAGGAGGAGAGTTACATGGAATAAAGGAATGTGCAGTTATTGCTAGAGACATTATTATCATGAGAAATTATTATTGCAATAAGAATAATGTAAGAATGCTCGTTTCTATTGTAAGCGTCAAAGACCAAGAGACTGAAACATAAAGTCAGAAGGTTTAATGAGTTGCACACAGGTAATGTGAACAATGAAGCAACGGACTCTGAGGAAAGAACAGAACAGAGTCCTGAGACGTGCACAAAATATGAGTTCCGTACATTCCATAGGTCTGCGCCCCTCGTGGGCACGTGTCATTTACCTTCGTGTTAGTAAATCAAGATACTAGCTTGATGTAGCGCTGCACTGCTAGAAAATACCTTATAATAATCAGATGAAAAGAAATGGCACAGCATAGGAGGGAAACAGTGCCCTCTACTGTTATTAAAGTGGTGTAGCCACTGGCCAAAATACCGAACCATTAAACTGCAATATCCCACTTTATGTACAACTAATCAGTGTTCTCTGGTTTATAGACTATGAATGTAAAAATTATATTGTTACCTCTGTCTCTGTTATTACGTTTTCACATGGTATATTTTGTTAAAGTTATGAAGTAGCTACAATTGAGTAAAAAAATCACCTCAAACGTTATATTTGCCTATTGATATTCAATCTAAACAGAAAGAAATGGCTGTGATGACGACATCTTGACTTTTCTTCTATTAAATAATAAATCATTAAAAATAATGTACATAATGTACGTATCGTACACTCAAAGACAGCGGTGGAAGTGCGGTCCGTGGTGTAGGCCTGTCCCACTTCAGCAAGATGGCGGCTACACTGAGGAGGGCAGATTCTCGACCGGAACCTTCAAACTACACTTTGAAGAGTACTTTGAAGGGACCCTTCAAAAGGTGCATTTGGCGAATTGGGACACAGCCATAGACTCTGGACACACATCATCTTGATGCATTCAAGACGCGCCACATCAACAGCAGCTTCGCGCTTGAAAACGCATCGCAGAAACGCAGCGCAGCCAAGACGCACATCTGCGAGACATTTTGAATGAAAACTCAACGCCCCTGACGCCCCGGTGTGAATGCACCATAAGGCTCCTGTACAGTACAGAGTGAAGGGTATGTCAAGTAATAAAGCTTCTAAGTTGCATTGCAAATACATATATCAAAAATATGGAATGCATATTGATTGAATAAAGTTTCTTAGGGCCATCACATATACATATATATCTTTTGATACTGAAATCATATAAGTTTTGAATATTATTATGTAATCACCATTTTTATACTGAATTCATATATTCTTTGAATGTTGTATCTTTTTGGAGGTCGTCTAACAAGCACCATACTAAAAGTTGAACACCATCTACTAACACTGAAATTAGGTTAAAGGTAACATCGTAAAACGTGAATTATGGGAGACAGTTGGTGCTTTGCAGAAACTCCTTTTACCGAGTTAAGGCAACATTGTAGGAGGTGAATCATGTTGCCTGACAGCCACGATGTTTATACTAGAGTGGAGCATCTTGTGATAATACTGAAACTATGTTAAAGGCAACATGGTGTGATATGAATTGAGGGAAACTGTTGGGGTTGTGTAGACGCTCCTTTACAGGGACAGGACGGTCGGATGAGACTCAAGGCCGGAAAAATAGACTGGTGTGGCCCGGAGAGATGAGCGAGGCCGGAGGGAGGAACCTGGGCGACAACCTACTCAACATAATATTTGCATATTCATGTTTCATGTTACATTTTTATGTTACGGGGCCAGGGAAAGGCAGACAGACCGCCTGCTGCACATACGAGGGATAGATCATATGACCCCGGGTCCTGTATTAGATTGTAACTGTCAGGGGAATAAACTTTTGAGATTTGAACTGATCGAATCCAGTCGTCATTTTGATAGAACACGCCTAACAAGAGGAAGATGCTAACCACCGCAGAAAAAGTTGGACTTCTAGACATGCTGAGGAAAGGTACAAGTTACGCGGCTGTAGGGGGCGCCATTACAGAATAAATGAATCTTTGGTTCATCACATAAAGAAGGAGGAAAATAACATAAGGACAACAGCAGCAATAAGTTTTAACAAGGACGCAAAAAGGGTTGTAACTGCAACAAGACCATGGTAAGGATGGAGTCTGCTTTAGCTTTGAGGATCAGTGACTGCAGGAAAAAGAACATTATGAGACAAAATGAGGCTTATGGGGCTTTGAACCCTTTGGAACTATTGGGTTGGGATTTGGTTCATTACTTGAAGCTTCACTGATTTGAACGTGGGCGTCATCTGCTGGCACATTGGTTGTACTGCAGCCATGCAAAAGGTTGATGGCCCTGCAACTGTGCACTTTCAGTTTTGCTGTATTTGTGCACTTTTGTTATTAAGTTACCAGAGTTGGTAACTTTTACTCTGTATTGTATGCCTCTTTGTTTCTCTTTGTCTTTGTATTTATGTTTGCCAAAGAAGACAATAATTTCCCCCTCTTGAGGGTCAATAAAGTATATATTTCTAAATAAAACTGAAGCAGACTTCAGTTCATGTGTTGCTTTTCCTTCTTGCTCCATCCTACCAATATGTAGATGATTCACTTAATTGTCATCCACCAATGTTAAAAACATGAAGAATGAAATGTCCTCTGGTCAGCATGAACTAAATGATATAGGTGAATATGCAAATAAAAAATAGAATATTGACCAAATGATTCTGACAATTATGAGTTCATGTATGTATATTCTTGGATCAAGTAATGACGCTAACAAGAAGACACTTGTGGTCTCTATTCCACTGAGTTTGTCTTTCAAAATTCTATTTAGGTTTATGCCAAGGTGTTTCGCCATTTCATTTGTGTTCTGTGCAATCACCTCAGTTAAAGAATACTTCAGCATTTTTATCATCGGTATTATTTTTGATCCTGACACTCTTTTCTTGTGAGAGTTCTACAGTGGCAGCATGAAAAGGTGACAAGATCGTTATGCACTGGGATGCACACTCCCACTCGTTTGCAGTCAGTGGTTGACAATCTGTGGGCAGAGTAGACAGAGCAGCTTCCCTCTGCTCATAAAACTGCTGCATCATCTCATGGTGCTATTCCATCTGTTGTCCACCTCAATTATTAATTTTGTGACAGGACGGCCCATTTGCACCTGGATCTGCTGCAGCTTCTAAAATAAGTGACCATCAGCCTCATTTTTGATCATACATTATCTAGACCAGGAGTAGCATCCATGGACTTTTTCACTATTAAGTTCAGTGCATGTGCCAGGCAGACGGCATGCCGCACCTGCACAATATTTGCTGCAGCATCAGTCACCAAGCACTTCACCTTCTCTTCCAGAGCCCATTCCCTTAAAAGCTCTTGAGCAGTTCCAGCGATGTTCTCTGCTGTGTAACTCATAGGAAAAGGCTGAACTCCCAAAGGGTGGTGGAGAGTTCACCTGAATGAATGCTATGACAGGTAACAGCCAAATACACATCCATGTTGATAGAGGTCCACATGACTGCAGTCAGGCTGACACTGTTAGCATTCTGCAGGGCTGCCTTTGCCTGTTCCTTTTCCTCCACATACCTCCTCTCCACCATGGCTTTAACTGCCTGTCTTGATGGAAGGGTGTATGTCGGATCCAGTTTATCTACCAGAGCACGGAAGCCAGGATCAGACACCACAGTGAAAGGCTGGGAATCTTTGACTATGAAGTCCACTACAGCTTCATCAAGCTCCTGCTTCCTAAAATATAAAAGTTAGTAGAACAATATATTAATTTAGTTTTAGCAGAAACAAAACCATGCAAATGAGACTGCAGGGAAAAGGTTTAAGTGTAAAATTTGCAATGTATAATTCTAGCTCACTATTACATTTTAATAATCATTTTATAGACTCAAACCTGGACTCAATGCTCATAAACATTTACAGAAGTGCAGTGAAGGATGAAAGTGACACTATATATATTGCTTGAAACTGAAAACATTATGCCCACTCACCTGGTGCTGGTGGACACGTCATCACAGCAGCACTACTGGCTCCATCCTCATGTTTGACACATTAATGCCTCATCATTGATGACGGGAACAAAGCAAACACTTCACCTGCAAATTAAAAATGAGATGTATGTGTGGTTTATTCTTTTTTAAATTTATTTTTTGTGTAAGTAAGAGATGAAAAAGATGTTAACAAATAACCTTGTTCGACGGCACCGACAGACCTACGAACGCTAATCAAATCAATCCAAATAGTATTGACCAGATAGGCAACGCATCGCATTGTTTCAGCCATTTTAAACACAACTGAGACCTGTCAGATTTTCAAAGCTCCGCCCATTGAACCAAACCAGTCAGCTGATTCAGTCCGAATGAAGCGGTGAATTGGTTCAGACGTCATCAGTCACGTGACTTGAATCAAGCTCCGGAGCAGTGTTTCAGAAAAAAACCCTGCCAAGTTTTGGGTCTTGGTTCGAAGCTCCGTGTCAGAGGGAACATCACTAACTACAGCGGAGCGGCACCAGGACGAAGAGGCGCAGGACGAAGAGGTCAGAGGAACTGTGAAATACACGAGTCACTATCAATCATTTCTTATGTGTCCAACCTCGTAGATTGATCATTAAAATGAAATTTGTAACAGCATTTCTAAAAGCTGTCATTTTTATTTACAGTGTTGTACAGTATTTGGTTTTGTTCTATAATATTGTGCTTATTTTTTTTAGTCTACAAAGGTTTGAACTTTGAGAGTATTTAAACAAGAGAGAAATGTGAGAAAATGTTAATGTCTGTCTACTGATTGGACCAGACTGCCTAATCAGAAGCATTTGATCCTACAAGACAAAAGGGAGTATTACAATAATAAAGGTAATGAAGTGTCAGTCGCCAGGTGGATCAGCCCGTGGAGCTGTGGGGTGATGGGTTGAGGCAGAGGTGTGAAGAGCTGAGGGAGTGGGGCACTGTCAAAGTGAAGACTAAGTGAAAAAAAAATTAAATAAAAATCTACATGATTTAAAATGACCAGTAATCTTAAGTTAGTCTTTCTGATTAAGTCACAGGTCTTTTTACAAGGGCACGAGACAGGGATGTCCACTATGTCCATTTATTTTCATTAAGACCAAACCCAAACTATTGGAGGGGAACCACCCCCAGCCCCACCACAAGATCAGTCTGAATGTTTAACATTTTACTCTACTTCCAAGCAGAAAAAATACCCAAAATATGCAATCTTCCAATTTAACTCCTGGGATGAAAGTCAAACAAAACAAATATAACTTTATCTACTATGACAAACAGTAAACACTTACATCAAATGTAATACAAAAACTTTGTTCTGTTTTCATGAGATTTCTGTCAGTGCCTTCAGGCAAGTGAGAAATCAATGGGCTTAATAATATATTTGAGCCACTGAAAAGTTGACCTTATCTTTTTTTTTAAATATCTAGTGGGTCTTTGACGACATTAGGTTGTGGGTCTTAATAATTCTCTATAATAAGTCTAACCAGGGCCAGTGCAGTGATTGGTATTTGTGACATAGTTAGTAGTTGTAGTGACAATAAAGGGGTCATTAAAATTGTCTATATAAAAATCACCTTGTATTTAAATGTCTGGTTGGTCTTATTTTGATGACAAACTTTAGGTTGTGGGTTATTCACATTTATTGTTCTTTGTAGTGAGGACTTCTGGTTTGTAAGTACAGTCAGATGTTCAGCATTAGGTCTGATTTTCTGGAGGGTCTGGGGATTTGTTCTTTTCTAATAGTTGTGGTTTGGTTTGATGAAAACATATGGGGACAGTGGACATCCCTGTCTAGTGCCTGTGTGCAGTGTAAAGACCTGTGAAATAATCATAAACATGACTTGGTGATTGCAGCTCACTGTAGCTCATGTAAATATTTGATTTTTAGCCTCAGGAGGCTGTAGTGAGTCAATGATGTAAACCTGCTTTTTTAACCCATCCCCCTCTCCTCCCCCACACAGCCACATGTCTTCACTTTGCCAGTGCCCCACTCCCTCAGCCCTTCACACCTCTGCCTCAGCCCATCAGCCCACAGCTCCATGGACTGATCCACCTGGCTGACTGACACTTCATTACCTTTATTATTGTAATGCTGCCTTTTGTCTTGTGGGGCAGAATAATGTCCGTCTCATGTGAGTTTTGCACCGCCCTCAAACGCTCCCGACTGGCTGCTGTGGTCCAATCAAAAGAGTGGAGATGGGTGGAGGGAGGAGCTTTTAACCAACTGCAGCAATGTTCAGAGACAGAGAAGGGGTAGTCACCGGACACAGAAGAAGCTGCTCTATATGCCAGGCCTAAAACATAACTTTTGACTGATTAAAGGACTTGGAGAACTCTCTGCCACTACTCCTGTAAGTATATCTTATCTGTCGTCCAGGTGGGGTCAAAGATGGTTAAATTCCCCTGTAAATGTTACCTCAATTTGTCTTTTGCTACTGTTACGACCCATGACTTAAAGAGTCACCACGAATTTAGAGATTGACATAAGACTTGTTTTTATTTTACAAAAATGTCATTTAATAGGTTGATGTAAAGAAAATATGCTAAAGGTGCTAGGTTCACCACCTCTGGGCCAATCTGGTGTCCTGGGGAAGAGAGAGAAGAAAGATAAATTAGTGAGTGGTCCACTTTTACCCTGGCAGGGTCATCAGGTGTCCATGACAGTCAGACAAGGGGCCATTACAGCTACTGGCAACAATATTACATAAAAATTAAAATTCATGCAAACTGACAATTTGCTTCTTGTAGAAAGCCACGTCAAAACACAGTGTTTAGGTCATTTACTACATTAACATCTACTTTCCTTTGTTCTATTGCAGAACCACAGCATCCACGAGAATGAAGTTCACATGTGACCAGTGTGGAAAGATGTGGCCATCTGCTTCCAAACTCAAAGTTCACTACAGAACTCACACAGGAGAGAAGCCATTTAAATGTGACCTGTGTGGGAAGGAATTTAAACAGGCTTGTGCACTCAAAGTACATATGAGAATCCACACAGGAGAAAGACCGTACAGCTGTGACCAGTGTGGGAATGAATTTAAACAGTCTAGTGCACTCAAAGTACATATGAGAATCCACACAGGAGAAAGACCACACGGCTGTGACCAGTGTGGGAATGAATTTAAACAGTCTAGTGCACTCAAAGTACATATGAGAATTCACACGGGAGAAAGGCCATACAGCTGTGACCAGTGCGGGAAGCAATTTAAATATTCTAATGTCCTCCATCAACATATGAGAATCCACACAGGAGAAAGGCCATACAGCTGTGACCAGTGTGGGAATGAATTTAAAGGCTCGAGTACACTCAAACTACATATGAGAATTCACACGGGAGAAAGGCCATACACATGTGACCAGTGTGACAAAGCGTTCTCTTCTTCATCCAGTCTGAATAGACACATGAGAATTCACAAGTGTTTTAGACTGTATGAGTGTGGTCAGTGTGAAAAGGCTTTTAAAACATCGCAGCAACGCTCCAGTCACTACCGAACACACACAGGAGACAAACCATACGACTGTGAAGAGAGTGGGAAGGCTTTAAGATCTGTGAGGAACCGTCTGAACCAAGTTTCCAGACTGAAGAGAAGAGCAGCAGCTGTGACCAGTGTGGGAGGACCTGCTCATCTGAAAGTGCACTGTCTTGAACACACTAAAGGAGACAGAGCTGCTGAGGCTGGATCATGTGAGGCTAAAGTCAGACTCAAAAAGCTGGAGATCAGGCTTCAGAGACTCCAGACTGTGGAGTCGACCTCTGTGTAGAGTCAAAAAGTACAAACATATATATATATAAGTACAAAAAATATGTTATGATTAAGATTTTTTTTAAACAAAGCTTTTTTTAATTGTAAACTTTTCAGTGGGAGTTTACTTTGTCCATCTTAATTTCTCATTATTTTTATTTATGGTGTTTTTTTAAAAAAAAAAATTTTTTTACCTTTGTTTAACCTTTCATTTCTGGTTCACAGAAACACTCTTATGAGTTACCCCACAACAAAGTTTATTCTTTATGGATGCTGTGATGACAATATTAAATGTAAAAGAAAGAAAATGAGAAAATAAAGTCTACATTTTATTTTAGACCAATTGTTTGTCATGTGTTACATATGAATCAAGGAACTTTAGAAATGCCACAAATACATACACACAAAGGGCTGAAACAGTGTGAGCTTTTCTTACATAAACATTTGTAGTTAAGTTGTTGATTATTGGTTGTCAATCAATCAAACACTTCTGTCTTATGCAATACAAAACATTCTGTTTTCATGGGATTTGTCTCAGTGCCTTCAGATGAATAATCATTAGGCTTAATAATTACTTATTTAAATTATTTCATCACCTCTGATCAACAATAATTTGCCTTTTTCATAAATTCTCATTCCTTTCTGGGGATTTATATTTAGGCCACCGTACACTTAAAGATATTCTCTTATGAGTTATTCCCACCAAGGGGGAAAAAAACAACTAATTCTTAAAAATCTAACCAGGACCATTGAAGTGATTGGTATTTGTAGCGTAGTTAGTAGTTGTTTTATGGTTTTCTGCTTCTGAAGAGTGCAGACACAGACCTTCTTTGCTCCTGCTGCTTCCTTCTTTACTTTTCTTTTTAATCATTTTTCCTCTTCCAGTGCTGGTAGATTTGTTTAGTTAGGATTTTCTTTTAAGTAAACCAAGACTTTCAAACCATTTTTACATTTTTAACTAAGTTTCTGACGTACCAGTGACATGTTGGGGGGAAGAAACCAAAGGAATTCTTTCTGCAAACGCTATTGGAACTATCAACAACAAATGAATGAGTTACAAGCACAGATGTTTGTTTTAGAATCTGAAAAAGGACTTCACCAAACTTCAGATTTGAATCTGAAACACGAGTAAATAAAAAGGGTGGAGATGTGTGTGCCTTTCTTCGAGATAATTTGGTCACTCACAGGTTGTCATTTGGGGTGTTTTCGTCTTTTGAGTTTGTTTCCTTTAAAATGCAGCTAAAACAATCCCCCTCCATACTCTACTTAGTCATATACAAACCTCCCCAGCACTGTCTGAGTTTTACTGATGATTTTACTGAGATGCTGTCAGTCGTATGCACAGACTTTGATGTTTTAGCCATTACAGGTGATTTTAATGTACATTTGGATAATGTGTTTGACAGAAACACTAAAGAGCTCAGTTCTGTCCTTGAAACCTTTGGTCTGACTCATTTCATTTACATTACATTTGATCACATTTAGTTACATTTGCCTTTGAGGTCGGCCGTTTTGCTGATGTGGCCCTCAGTGAAAATGAGTTTGACACGCCTGGTCTAAAGTTTAGTTTGGCTCATTTTTGTGTCTGTTTGAAAATACCTGATTTTATGCAGTATTTCAAATGTTGTCCTTCAAATTTACGTCAAATTATAAATCAGATATTATGTCCCAACAGTTACTTTTTATTTACTGTTTTGTACTTCTACTTAAAGGGCACATGTTACACTGTTTTTTGATTTGTTCTAATGTTTCCTCGTGTCAAACAGACCTGGAGTTGTGTTTTGTTTCATTCACATGTTTCATTGTTTAAATCCACACAATCTCTCAAACTGAAAACACTCTGTTCCACCTTGTGATGTCATCATGTTGTAATACAGGAAGTGCTCCACCGTGTTTCTAAACTCCAAACACCGTCACTAGAATCATTTGGATAATTTCGAACTCTCTATTGGACTAAAGGTAAAAGGAGCTGTTCACTTGAAAACGTCCACTTGATGACATCACAAGGTGGAACAGAGCGTTTTGAGCTTTGGAGATTTTAACAGACTAATAATAAAGTGTGACTCAAACATGTGTGAATGAAACAGAACACAAGTCCAGGTCTGTTTTTGAGGACGTAACAACATTAGAACACGACTTAAATCTCAGGAGAGTCACTTTTGTGCGATATAGGACCTTTAATATTATGAAGTAACGAAAACATCTTCAAAAGTCCTCAAAATGGCGCCTGTGACTGTGGAACAAGAACAAGAACCAGTCTATTACTACAACACTACTACTACTACTACTACTACTACTACTACTAATACTACAAGAACAAGAGCCAGTCTACTACTACTATCACTACTACTACTACTAATACTACAAGAACCAGTCTACTACGACTACTACTACTACTACTACAAGAACAAAAGCCAGTCTACTACTACTAATACAACTACTATTACTACTACTACTGGAACAAGAACTAGTGTACTACTACTACTACTACTACTACTACTACTACTACTACTACTAAACTCCATTCATCTTCACTAGAATCATTTAGAATTGTCACTCTCTTCTGAACTAAAGGTAAAAGGATCTGTAACTTGAAAACTACCACTTGATGACATCACAAGGTGGAACAGAGCGTTTTGTGCTTCCTCTGATGTAACAGACTAATAATAAAGTGACTCAAACATATGAATGAAACAAAACTCAACTCCAGGTCTGTTTTTGAGGCTCTAACAGTATTAGAACACGACTTAAATCTCTGAGTTTTGTGTGATACCCTGTGGGACCTTTAACCTTTAAAAACAATGTGCCGCTCATAACAAGAAGCTTAAATCCCTGAATGGCGGGACGAAACAAAAAAAAAAATCTTCACGTTTCCATTGTTCCCGTGTTTCCGTTTGCTCAAGCTCCTGCTCAAAGCTCGCCCTCGGCCCACACTCCCAAACAGACGCAGACGATCCGTTTAGCGGCTGCCGTTCAGACATAATTACTTTTCATTTGATGTGTAGAATTATTCAGAGTCGATGAGCTGCAGCGAGTCTGAGCAGAACACGCACCGGCTCTGTTTACCTCCACAACACAGTGTTTCTGCTGTCAAACACCACTCTACTACTGCTACTACTACTACTACTACTACTACTACTACTACTACTACTACTATTACTACTACTACTACTACTGCTATGGTGTGTTAGCTTCTCCGTATATCAGTTTTCTTCAAATTCAGGTCATATTTGGGCAAAAATTTGGATTCAACCTACAGCGTGAGTTTGTACCTGAGCAGGGCCGGTTCAGTCTATTGGCAGACTTGGCAGCTGCTTAGGGCCCCGCACCAACAGGGGGCCTGAAAGAGCCCATACATTAATATTGAAAAAATGAACGGAAAGCTATTTTTGGAAACTAAACGGCGTTCAGGTGTTTATACTAGTCTAAATATCCCTCTTAAATTATTATATGTGTTGTTTTATTTTCATTAGCTGCCAACGCTTTTTCTTTTTGAGTCGGGATTATAAACCGCACTGTTTCTCTTATGCGCTAATTCTGACTTGGATCACTACTTTGTACTTCTTGAGCAGGGCCGGTTCAGCCTTTAAGCAGACTGGGCAGCTGCTTAGGGCCTCAAGGTCAGGAGGGGGCCCCCCAAGAGCCCATACATTTATATTGAAAATAACATAATACACTCACCTAAAGGATCATTAGGAACACCTGTTCAATTTCTCCGTAATACAATTATCTAATCAACCAATCACATGGCAGTTGCTTCAGTGCATTTAGGGGTGTGGTCCTGGTCAAGACAATCTCCTGAACTCCAAACTGAATGTCAGAATGGGAAAGAAAGGTGATTTAAGCAATTTTGAGCGTGGCATGGTTGTTGGTGCCAGACGGGCCAGTCTGAGTATTTCACAATCTGCTCAGTTACTGGGATTTTCACACACAACCATTTCTAGGGTTTACAAAGAATGGTGTGAAAAGGGAAAAACATCCAGTCCTGTGGGCGAAAATGCCTTGTTGATGCTAGAGGTCAGAGGAGAATAGGCCGAGTGATTCAAGCTGATGGAAGAGCAACGTTGACTGAAATAACCACTCGTTACAACCGAGGAATGCAGCAAAGCATTTGTGAAGCCACAACACGCACAACCTTGAGGCGAATGGGCTACAACAGCAGAAGACCCCACCGGGTACCACTCATCTCCACTACAAATAGGAAAAAGAGGCTACAATTTGCACGAGCTCACCAAAATTGGACAGGTGAAGACTGTAAAAATGTTGCCTGGTCTGATGAGTCTCGATTTCTGTTGAGACATTCAAATGGTAGAGTCAGAATTTGGCGTAAACAGAATGAGAACATGGATCCATCATGCCTTGTTACCACTGTGCAGGCTGGTGGTGGTGTAATGGTGTGGGGGATGTTTTCTTGGCACACTTTAGGTCCCTTAGTGCCAATTGGGCATCGTTTAAATGCCACGGGCTACCTGAACATTGTTTCTGACCACGTCCATCCCTTCATGACCACCATGTACCATCCTCCTCCTCTACTTCCAGCAGGATAATGCACCATGTCATAAAGCTCGAACCATTTCAAATTGGTTTCTTGAACATGACAATGAGTTCACTGTACTACAATGGCCCCACAGTCACCAGATCTCAACCCGATAGAGCATCTTTGGGATGTGGTGGAACAGGAGCTTCGTGCCCTGGATGTGCATCCCACAAATCTCCATCAACTGCAAGATGCTCCTGTCAATATGGGCCAACATTTCTAAAGAATGAATCAGCACCTTGTTGAATCAATGCCACGTAGAATTGAGGCAGTTCTGAAGGTGAAAGGTCAAACACCGTATTAGTCTGGTGTTCCTAATAATCCTTCAGGTGAGTGTTTATCAAGTTTTATTTGTATTTTTGATGTTTTCAGTCTGATGTTGGTCAGATAAACACAAAAACAACTGGTCAAAGTGATGAGAGCAGAGTCAGAATGTGTCAAATGAGAATCACCAGTAGCTGAGCCAGGAGGGCCCCCAGAGACACATTCAGCTTAGGGCCCCCCCTGAATGCTAGGACCGGCCCTGTTGTTGAGTTACATGATTTTGAAGTAACTTTACCTTTACTTAAGTACGTCTTTTCACCTCTCTATCCAATCCAGAACTTTAGTTGATAGGGACACATTAAAACGCACCAAAAATCAGGAAATGGGGTGTGACTACACACGCTAATCAAATCAATCCAAATAGTATTGACCAGATAGGCAACGCATCGCATTGTTTCAGCCATTTTAAACACAACTGAGACCTGTCAGATTTTCAAAGCTCCGCCCATTGAACCAAACCAGTCAGCTGATTCAGTCCGAATGAAACGGTGAATTGGTTCAGACGTCATCAGTCACGTGACGTGACTTGAATCAAGCTCCAGAGCAGTGTTTCAGAAAAAAACCCTGCCGAGTTTTGGGGCTTGGTTCGAAGCTCCGTGTCAGAGGGAACATCACTAACTACAGCGGAGCGGAGCCAGGACGAAGAGGCACCACGACGAAGAGGCGCCAGGACTAAGAGGCGCCAGGACGAAGAGGCGCCAGGACGAAGAGGCGCCAGGACGAAGAGGCGCCAGGACGAAGAGGAACTGTGAACAGGTCAGAGGAACTGTGAAATACACGAGTCACTATCAATCATTTCTTATGTGTCCAACCTCGTAGATTGATCATTAAAATGAAATTTGTAACAGCATTTCTAAAAGCTGTCATTTTTATTTACAGTGTTGTACAGTATTTGGTTTTGTTCTATAATATTGTGCTTTTTTTTTTTTTTTTGTCTACAAAGGTTTGAACTTTGAGAGTGTTGAAATGTGAGAAAATGTTAATGCCTGTCTACTGATTGGACCAGACTGACTAATCAGAAGCATTTGATCCTACAAGACAAAAGGGAGTATTACAATAATAAAGGTAATGAAGTGTCAGTCGCCAGGTGGATCAGCCCGTGGAGCTGTGGGGTGATGGGCGGAGGCAGAGGTGTGAAGAGCTGAGGGAGTGGGGCACTGTCAAAGTGAAGACTAAGTGACAAAAAAATTTAATAAAAATCTACATGATTTAAAATGACCAGTAATCTTAAGTTAGTCTTTATGATTAAGTCACAGGTATTTTTACAAGGGCACGAGACAGGGATGTCCACTATGTCCATTTATTTTCATTAAGACCAAACCCAAACTATTGGAGGGGAACCACCCCCAGCCCCACCACAAGATCAGTCTGAATGTTTAACATTTTACTCTACTTCCAAGCAGAAAAATACCCAAAATATGCAATCTTCCAATCCTTCACAACGTTAAATATTTGAATCTGTATCAATCTTTAACTCCCTGGATGAAAGTCAAACAAAACAAACATAACTTTATCTACTATGACAAACAGTAAACACTTACATCAAATGTAATACAAAAACTTTGTTCTGTTTTCATGAGATTTCTGTCAGTGCCTTCAGGCAAGTGAGAAATCAATGGGCTTAATAATATATTTGAGCCACTGAAAAGTTGACCTTATCTTTTTTTTAAAAATAACTAGTGGGTCTTTGATGACATTAGGTTGTGGGTCTTAATAATTCTCTATAATAAGTCTAACCAGGGCCAGTGCAGTGATTGGTATTTGTAGCATAGTTAGTAGTTGTAGTGACAATAAAGGGGTAATTAAAATTGTCTATATAAAAATCACCTTGTATTTACATTTCTGGTTGGTCTTATTTTGATGACATAGTTTAGATTTAGGGTCATTTACATTTATTGTTCTTTGTAGTGAGGACTTCTGGTTTGTAAGTACAGTCAGATGTTCAGCATTAAGGCTGATTTTCTGGAGGGTTTGGGGATTTGTTCTTCTCTAATAGTTGGGGTTTGGTTTGATGAAAACATATGGGGACAGTGGACATCCCTGTCTAGTGCCTGTGTGCAGTGTAAAGACCTGTGAAATAATCATAAACATGACTTGGTGATTGCAGGTCATTGTAGCTCATGTAAATATTTGATTTTTAGCCTCAGGAGGCAGTAGTGAGTCAGTGATGTAAACCTGCTTTTTTAACCCATCCCCCTCTCCTCCCCCACACAGCCACATGTCTTCACTTTGCCAGTGCCCCACTCCCTCAGCCCTTCACACCTCTGCCTCAGCCCATCAGCCCACAGCTCCATGGACTGACCACCTGGCTGACTGACACTTCATTACCTTTATTATTGTAATGCTGCCTTTTGTCATGTGGGGAAGCATAATGTCCATCTCTCATGTGAGTTTTGCACCGCCCTCAAACGCTCCAGACTGGCTGCTGTGGTCCAATCAAAAGAGTGGAGATGGGTGGAGGGAGGAGCTTTTAACCAACTGCAGCAATGTTCAGAGACAGAGAAGGGGTAGTCACCGGACACACAAGAAGCTGCTCTATACGTCAGACCTGAAACATAACTTTTGACTGATTGGTTAAAGGACTTGGAGAACTCTCTGCCACTACTCCTGTAAGTATATCTTATCTGTCATCCAGGTGGGGTCAAAGATGGTTAAATTCCCCTGTAAATGTTACCTCAATTTATCTTTTGCTACTGTTACGACCCATGGCTTAAAGAGGCACCACGAATGTAGAGCTTGTCATAAGACTTGTTTTTATTTTAAAAATATGTCATTTAATAGGTTGATGTAAAGAAAATATGCTAAAGGTGCTAGGTTCACCACCTCTGGGCCAATCTGGTGTCCTGGGGAAGAGAGAGAAGAAAGATAAATTAGTGAGTGGTCCACTTTTACCCTGGCAGGGACATCAGGTGTCCATGACAGTCAGACAAGGAGCCATTACAGCTACTGGCAACAATATTACATAAAAATTAAAATTCATGCAAACTGACAACTTGCTTGTTGTAGAAAGCCACGTCAAAACACAGTGTTTAGGTCATTTACTACGTCAACATCAACTTTCCTTTGTTCTATTGCAGAACCACAGCATCCACGAGAATGAAGTTCACATGTGACCAGTGTGGAAAGATGTTGCCATCTGCTTCCAAACTCAAAGTTCACTACAGAACTCACACAGGAGAGAAGCCATTTAAATGTGGCCTGTGTGGGAAGGCATTTAAAGACTCGGGTGCACTCAAAGTACATATGAGAATCCACACGGGAGAAAGGCCATACAGCTGTGACCAGTGTGGGAAGGCATTTAAAGACTCGGGTACACTCAAAGTACATATGAGAATCCACACTGGAGAAAGGCCATACAGCTGTGACCAGTGTGGGAATGAATTTAAACAGTCTAGTGCACTCAAAGTACATATGAGAATCCACACGGGAGAAAGGCCATACAGCTGTGACCAGTGTGGGAAGGAATTTAAAGACTCGGGTACACTCAAAGTACATATGAGAATCCACACTGGAGAAAGGCCATACAGCTGTGACCAGTGTGGAAAGATGTTGCCATCTGCTTCCAGACTCAAAGTTCACTACAGAACTCACACAGGAGAGAAGCAATTTAAATGTGGCCTGTGTGGGAAGGCATTTAAAGACTCGGGTGCACTCAAAGTACATATGAGAATCCACACGGGAGAAAGGCCATACAGCTGTGACCAGTGTGGGAAGGCATTTAAAGACTCGGGTACACTCAAAGTACATATGAGAATCCACACTGGAGAAAGGCCATACAGCTGTGACCAGTGTGGGAATGAATTTAAACAGTCTAGTGCACTCAAAGTACATATGAGAATCCACACGGGAGAAAGGCCATACAGCTGTGACCAGTGTGGGAAGGAATTTAAAGACTCGGGTACACTCAAAGTACATATGAGAATCCACACTGGAGAAAGGCCATACAGCTGTGACCAGTGTGGAAAGATGTTGCCATCTGCTTCCAGACTCAAAGTTCACTACAGAACTCACACAGGAGAGAAGCCATTTAAATGTGACCTGTGTGGGAAGGAATTTCAACGATCTGGTCACCTGGATCGACACATGAGAATCCACACAGGAGAAAGTCCCTACAGCTGTGATCAGTGTGGGAGAGCATTTAAACGCGCTGATGCACTCTAAGCACATATGAGAATCCACACAGGAGAAAGACCGTACAGCTGTGACCAGTGTGGGAAGGAATTTAAACAGGATGGTACACTCAAAGCACATATGAGAATCCACACAGGAGAAAGACCGTACAGCTGTGACCAGTGTGGGAAGGAGTTTAAACAGGCTGGTCACCTGGATCGACACATGATAATCCACACGGGAGAAAGGCCATACAGCTGTGACCAGTGTGGGAAGGAATTTAAAAAGTCTTGTGCACTTAAAGCACATATGAGAATCCACACAGGAGAAAAGCCATACAGCTGTGACCAGTGTGGGAAGGAATTTAAAGACTCGGGTACACTCAAAGTACATATGAGAATCCACACGGGAGAAAGGCCGTACAGCTGTGACCAGTGTGGGAAGGAATTTAAAGACTTGGGTGCACTCAAAGTACATATGAGAATCCACACTGGAGAAACGCCATACAGCTGTGACCAGTGTGGGAAGGAATTTAAACAGGATGGTACACTCAAAGCACACATGAGAATCCACACAGGAGAAAGACCGTACAGCTTTGACCAGTGTGGGAAGGAATTTAAACAGGATGGTGCACTCAAAGCACATATGAGAATCCACACAGGAGAAAGACCGTACAGCTGTGACCAGTGTGGGAATGCATTTAAAGACTTGTGTAATCTCAAAATACATATGAGAATCCACACAGGAGAAAGACCGTACAGCTGTGACCAGTGTGGGAATGAATTCAACCGGGCTGGTACACTCAAAGCACATATGATGATTCACACGGGAGAAAGGCCATATGTATTTGACCAGTGTGGGAAAGCATTTAAAGACTCGTGTTCACTCAAATCACATATGAGAATCCACACAGGGGAGAAGCCATTTGAATGTGACCAGTGTGGTGAGGAATTTAGATATTCTAGTGTCCTCCATCAACATATGAGGATTCACACGGGAGAAAAACCATACGTATGTGACCAGTGTGAGAAAGTGTTCTCTTCTTAATCCGGTCTGAATAGACACATGAGAATTCACAAGTGTTTTAGACTGTATGAGTATGGTCAGTGTGAAAAGGCTTTTAAAACATCACAGCAACGCTGCAGTCACTACCGAACACACACAGGACACAAACCATACGACTGTGAAGAGAGTGGGAAGGCTTTAAGATCTGTGAGGAACCGTCTGAACCAAGTTTCCAGACTGAAGAGAAAAGCAGCAGCTGTGACCAGTGTGGGAGGACCTGCTCATCTGAAAGTGCACTGTCTTGAACACACTAAAGGAGACAGAGCTGCTGAGGCTGGATCATGTGAGGCTAAAGTCAGACTCAAAAAGCTGGAGATCAGGCTTCAGAGACTCCAGACTGTGGAGTCGACCTCTGTGTAGAGTCAAAAAGTACAAACATTGTGTTAAGATTAAGATTTTTTTCTGTTGGATTCAATATATATATTCAAGTTATATTATGTTATCTCACTGTTCATTTTAAAGGTACTGTAATGTTCACTCTTTATTATAATCATTATATTCAACTATGTAAACTATGTAATCTGCACTAATGTTTGTTCTTGAGTCTTGCAGAAAATGTCTTTTGAAAGTGCAGGATCCCACGGGAAGAAGGTCACTGTGAAACCCTAAAACAGAAACATCATGGGAGGATGTTTGTGCGAAGGGGAAGAGTGACCTTCTAGAAATGCAAAAACAGAATATATTTCTCTGTGAATTTTGTCATATGTTTTTATACTGCTTGCAAAGTGTATGTCCCCCATCCCTTGAGAGTAAGCAGTGCATTTGTAACTAGGGTTCCTAAGTTAATAAAGGGAGGAGAAAAACGGTGGGGGCCTTCAGAAGGAGGGTGCGAGGTGATTCTGTAACTGAAGGTTTTTGCCTCCCCGCTCTTTCTCCTCAATATTGAGACAAAATAATCTTTCTTGTCTTCTCTTCTCTTTTGAACTGTAATATAGGTTAAAAAGGTGAACCTATCATTTTCAAACAAAGGTTTTTTTTTATTCCAAATTTTTCAGCTGGAATTTACTTTGCCCATCTTATTTCTTCATTTTTTTCATTTTAATTTTTTTTTTTTTTTACCTTTGTTTAACCTTTCATTTCTGGTTCACAGAAACACTCTTGTGAGTTACCCCACAACAAAGTTTATTCTTCATTGATGTTGTGATGACAATATTAAAAGTAAAAGAAAGAAAATGAGAAAAAAAATCTACATTTTATTTTAGACCAATTGTTTGTCATGTCTTATGTCTTACATATGAATCAAGGAACTTTAGAAATGCCACAAATACATACACACAAAGGGCTGAAACAGTGTGAGCTTTTCTTACATAAACATTTGTAATTAAGTTGTTGATTATTGGTTGTCAATCAATCTTCTGTCTTATGCAATACAAAACATTCTGTTTTCATGGGATTTGTCTCAGTGCTTTCAGATGAATAATCAATAGGCTTAATAATTACTTATTTAAATTATTTCATCACCTCTGATCAACAATATTTTGCCTTTTTCATAAATTCTCATCCTTTCTGGGGATTTATATTTAGGCCACCCTACACTTAAAGATATTCTCTTATGAGTTATTCCCACCAATGGGAAAAAAATCAAGTTCTAAAAATCTAACCAGGACCATTGAAGTGATTGGTATTTGTAGCGTAGTTAGTAGTTGTATTATGGTTTTCTGCTTCTGAAGAGTGCAGACACAGACCTTCTTTGCTCCTGCTGCTTCCTTCTTTACTTTTCTTTTTAATCATTTTTCCTCTTCTAGTGCTGGTGGATTTGTTTAGTTATGATTTTCTTTTAGGTAAACCAAGACTTTCAACCCATTTTTACATTTTTATCTACATTTCTGACGTACCAGTGACATGTTGGGGGGAAGAAACCAAAGGAATTATTTCTGCAAACGCTATTGGAACTATCAACAACAAATAAATGAGTTACGAGCACAGATGTTTGTTTTAGAATCTGAAAAAGGACTTCACCAAACTTCAGATTTGAATCTGAAACACGAGTAAATAAAAAGGGTGGAGATGTGTGTGCCTTTCTTCAAGATAATTTGGTCAGTCACAGGTTGTCATTTGGGGTGTTTTCATCTTTTGAGTTTGTTTCCTTTAAAATGCAGCTAAAACAATCCCCCTCCATACTCTACTTAGTCATATACAAACCTCCCCAGCACTGTCTGAGTTTTACTGATGATTTTACTGAGATGCTGTCAGTCGTATGCACAGACTTTGATGTTTTAGTCATTACAGGTGATTTTAATGTACATTTGGATAATGTGTTTGACAGAAACACTAAAGAGCTCAGTTCTGTCCTTGAAACCTTTGGTCTGACTCAGCATGTCATCGAGCCACAACAGAGGACACACTCTGGACCTGCTCATTACAAAAGGAGTAAATATTTCAAATGTCAGTGTAGTGGATGTTGCTCTGTCTGATCATTTCTGTGTCTTTTTTGACCTGTTTGTTTTTCCAAACCAGTGGCTGGTCTTGCAGTTGTTCAGAGGAGACACATAAATGATAAAACAGGTGCGCTGTTCATGGAAATTATTCACTTTGAAAATGCCTCATGTTCTAATGTTGATGATTTGTTGATCTCTGTGACTTTGAGTGTTTTGAATGTTTTGACACCATTTCCCTGATGAAGGTTAAAATGATTAAAGAAAAGCAGAAAGGGCCATGGAGGAATGATGACTTGGTCAGGGCTCAGAAAAGGGAGTGCTGGAGGGCTGAGCGGGATTTGCAGAAATCAAAGCTCCAGGTTCATTATGAGATTTACAGAGAAAAGATGCACATGTACAACCACAGTTTATGTAGAACAAGAGGAAGGGATTTTTCTGACATTACTGGGAGTTGTAGTAACAACTCTCATGTCGTGTTTGCAAAAGTAAACAGATTAACAAACCCCCCAGCTCCGCTGCCTTTTGAACTAATTTCCACATCTAAGTGAAATGAGTTTGCAGTATTCTTTAATGAAAAGGTTGAGGGCTTTAATATTGCCAAACATTCCACAATGCAAATAACAAACCAGCACCACCTAGACACTTAGAGCGGACTCACTTTGCACCTGTAACTGACAAAACTGTCCAACAGATCGTCACCAGTCTGAGTTCATCTACATGCTGCCTCGATGTTTTACCCACTAAATTTCTAAAGTCTGTGCTCAACAGTTTGTTGTCACCACTCACTTGCATATTTAACATGTGACTTAAATCTGGAACATTCCTAAGAGTTTTGAAAACTGCGGTTATCAAGCCTCTCCTGAAGAAGAGCAGTCTTGATGCGACGATATTGACCAATTACTGCCCAATGTAAAATCTGCAATTTTTAGGCAAATTCCTTGAAAAAGTGCTTATCAGAAGCTTATTAACTTTCTCCAAATAAACAGCTCCTTTGATGTTTTGCAGTCAGGTTTTAGACCCACCACAGCACTGAGACTGCTCTTATCAAGGTGACAAATGACATCCGCCTGAACACTGATGCAGGCAAAGTCTCAGTCTTGATCCTGTTAGATCTGAGTGCTGCCTTTGACACTGTGGATCATGGGATCCTCCTACAGAGACTAGAGGACTGGGAGGGCATCTGTGGTACATCACTAAATTGGTCCTATCTAGAAAACAGGGAGTACTTTGTTGAAATTGGAAAATGTGTCTCAAATAAAATGTCGCTGACATGTGGGGTGCCACAGGGGTCAATCCTGGGACCCCTGTTGTTCAGTCTCTACATGCTGCTGTTAGGCCAGTTAATACGCAGCAATAATGTGTCACAACTCTGCAGATGACACTAAGATCTATGTGTCACTGCAGCAGGTGAATATGGACCAGTGGATTCACTCACTGCATCAACAGATCAGTGTGTGGAGGAAAAACAACTTTCTCCAGATAAACTCAGACAAGACTCAAGTCATCATCTTTGAGCCACAGAAACATGGAGAAAGTGTCAGTGTCACCTCCAGTCTCTCTAAAACCTTCAAATCAGGCTTGAAATGTCAGGATAATAATGGATTCAGACTAGACCTTTAACAGCCACATCAAATCAGTAACATCTGCAGCTTTTTAGCATCTAAAAACCTTGCAAAGTACAAAAGTAAACTGTCAACACCAGAATTGAAGAGACTTATCCTGCATTTGTGTCCAGTAGGTTAGACGACTGTAACGTCCTGCTCACTGGCCTTTCCAAACGAGCCCTAAGACAGAACAGAACATCCAGAACACTGCTGCTCGGGTTCTGACTAGAACCAGGAAGTACTTCACACATGTGTCCTGTGCTCAGGTCTACAACCAGGAAGTACTTCACACATGTGTCCTGTGGCTCAGGTCTAGAACCAGGAAGTACTTCACACATGTGTCCTGTGCCTCAGGTCTAGAACCAGGAAGTACTTCACACATGTGTCCTGTGGCTCAGGTCTCTGGCTCCTGTGGCTCAGAGAATAGACTTTAAAGCAGCTCTGTGTGAACAAGTCTCTCCATGGACCAGCACCAAAGAACATCTCCCACATGAGCCACATGAACCATCTCACACTCTGAGGACTTCAGGGACCGGCCTCCTGCTGGTGCCCAGAGTCAGGACTAAACATGGGGAATCAGTGTTTCAGTTTTATGCAAATAAAACCTGGACCAGTCTTCCTGAAGATGTGACACATATGGAAGCCCGTTTCCGCCATGAAAAAAAAAATAAAAGCCCCACAGAAAGTCGAAATTACGAGTTTTAAACTCGTAATTATGAGTTTAAAACTCGTAATTATGAGTTTAAAACTCGTAATTATGAGTTTAAAACTCGTAATTATGAGTTTAAAACTCGTAATTACGAGTTTAAAACTCGTAATTAGGACTTTTAAAACTACTAATTATGAGTTTAAAACTCGTAATTAGGACTTTTAAAAGTATGAATTATGAGTTTATAACTCGTAATTTTGGGAATGTAACATTTACAAAAAGTGAACCTTATCAATTTTGATTAAATGAATTTGGTATTTTAATAATTTCCTCAATAAACCAGCGGGGTTGTGACCAGCTGGCACTCTGCTCAGACCAGGAAAACGAGCGCTCACAGACACAGAGCACAGCTCATGAGTGGTCAGAACAGCACTCAGGGCCCACTGATTTGTTCAAGACGCCAGAAACTTTACTGGAGCTTAATTTATTCATTTTTTAAAAGTATGTAGGTGATAAACATAACAGTCCTCCTCCTGTCTCCTCTGCTCTGTACACTCAGTTGCAGTGTGCTACAAGCTCAATTAAGACTTTAAAAGTTCTAATTACGAGTTTTAAACTCATAATTAGTAGTTTTAAAACTCATAATTACGAGTTTTAAACTCATAATTAGTAGTTTTAAAAGTCCTAATTACGAGTTTTAAACTCGTAATTACGAGTTTTAAACTCATAATTACGAGTTTTAAACTCATAATTACGAGTTTTAAACTCATAATTACGAGTTTAAAACTCGTAATTTCGACTTTCTGTGGGGCTTTTATTTTTTTTTTCATGGCGGAAACGGGCTTCCATAGACACAGGCCTCTACTTTGACAATGTTTAAATCGAGGCTCAAAACAGTTTTTTTTTATCTGAGCATACGACTGAAAGGTTTTTATTCTGCACTCTTCTGTTTTAATATTAATTTTATGATGATTATTTGTGATAATTTATCTTTGATTTGTGTGATTTTAATGTCTTTGTTATTCTGTAAAGCACTTTGAATTACTTTGTGTACAAATTGTGTTATACAAATAAACTTGCCTAGTTGTAGTTACAGTAAAGGGGTCATTAAAATTGTCAGCTCTAGATTGTGGGTCATTCATGTTTATTGTTCTTTGTACAAATGGTGTTTTTCCACTTGATTTTAGTGACCGTTGTCCATTTGGATGTATTTGGAATAAAAAAGTGAAAAAGACACATGCATAAAAATGAGAGGATCCTATAGACATTTCAGTGAGCAGGACTTTATCTCTGATCTGTGTTAGAGTGATATCGAGCTAATGTCACCATTCCATGGCCCTGATATGGCCTTAAAGTTTTGTTTTTTATATATATACATTGAATGAAATTGTTGACCGCCCAAAAGAAAAACAAAAAATAAATGCAACAATCTTTGGTTCAGCTCAGAAATTGCAAGTTTAATTAGAGAAATAAATGCTGCCTGGAAACCTGCACACACAACTAGAGCAGATTTGGGCATTTTTCTGCAAAAAGAGAAATAAATGTTTATCAGCAGTTTCCAGCAAAGTCCTGGAGGACAGTCAGATCACTCTCAGAACCTAATATTCATACATTACCAAACCAATATTTTATGAGATTCAGCTGTTGTAATTTCTAAAGAGGAAATACGTGATGCTTTTAATAGGCACTTTATCTCTGCATGTGACATTTTGGATAATAATGGTGATCCTTTTGATCTTGATTATGTTGAATCTGAACCTCGTCCATAGACCCAAAGAAGTCCACGGGAGCTGACGACTTTGACCCAAAACTTCTATTACCGACTGCCCCATATTTAATTCAACCTTTTTTACATATTTTTAATTGATGGACTCAAATGGCAGTTAAAACAGAATAATGGAAAACTGCATGTTTAGCCTTTAAATTAAAAGGTGGGACAACTAAAAATGTATATCATTTCCGGCCAATATCCAAATAACTTGCAAAAGTTTTAGAAAAGTTAGTTGCAAATCAAGTTACAGTTTATGTAAACAAACTGCTCCATTTTGAATCTTATCAGTGGGGTTTCAAAAAAGGGCATAGTCCTGTTACTGCACCACAAAAGTTTTAAATGACATGACCCAGCCTATAAAATCTGATATATGATTAAACACATTTTCCTCTCGTTCTCGCTTTTACTGCCTGGAAGCTCCGTTACTATAGCAACCCGAACACTCGCGATACTTCGCGGTATCCCCATGCGGAAGTGTGACGTCAGTGCAGGAAACAAACAGCAGATGCACCGGTGTGTAGATGGAGGAATGTTAGCGCGGAGAACGGCTGTAAGTAGATAACTCCTCAAACCTTTCATGTTTTATATGTCTATATCTGAGTTTTGTGTCCCTCAACCTGCAGATCCCACTGTGACCGCGTCGTGTTACGGCTTTAATCAAAGGAACTGGTGAGTGTTGTAGCTAATGCTAAGCGGCGCTAACGTTACTTTTTAGTGTTTTGGCGCACACTGCCTCCGTTTTCATTGTGCGTGTCGGTGATTTAAACATTTAAAGTGTTGGCTAATAATCACCTGAAGTACTGTCTCTCTTTCCTCTGAGCCAAACCAGATCTTCTTAGCCCAAAATGATGTTTTTCTTGACACACGTGTTACATGTACTTAAGGAGTAGTGGCAGAGAGTTCTGGAAGTCCTTTAACCAATCAGTCAAAGTTATGGGACAAAGCCTGACATATAGAGCAGCTTCATCTGTGTCCAGTCACTGCCTCTTCTCTGTCTCTGAACATTGTTGCAGCTGGTTAAAAGCCCCTCCACCCATCTCTTCTCTTTTGACTGGACCAAGCCAATCGGAGCATTTGAGGGTGTTGTAAAACTCACATGAGAGACGGACATTATGCTGTGGCACAAAACAAAGGGTGTAATCAGGGTAATTAAAGCCGCACGCGGCGATAAAGGCCTTCGCCGCCCCTTGGGACGGTGGGATACACGCCACTGCGAAGACCCTGCCTCTCGTCCCCGTTTACATCGCCCCTCCCTCCCAAAACAGCGTCTATATCATACTACTCCACTCATTACAATGAGCGTATATCTAACATTGTCACGCCTGCCGGGTTGGAGATACAGCTCTGTCCTTATTGGGTTTTTTGTTCAGTATGATGTGTGGAATATGTGTACCAAATTTCAATGATCTATGACAAACACATTTTTTTCATCCCAGTGTGCTGTGGAGCAATTTAATGTGTCAGCTGTGTAAATTGTGTATCTTTGTGTTCAGATCATCCTGTATCATCAGGTAAAATTTGTCAAAAACTGGGTTCCGCTCACAATGGCCGACTTCCTGCAGTGTTTAGGGTAGGGACATAATTGTCATGTCCTGACATGTTCTATTTTTTGATGTGAGTTTCTGATTTTTGTCGATTTCTTTTCTAATTTGGGCTCCCACTGGCCTCATGAAAATCAAAGTTTGAGGTGGCGCTACTGAGTCGTCTTTCATTATTTACATAAAACTACAGCTGAAAAGATTGCAATAAAAAAAAAAATTCTTGGAAAAAGTATTTATCATTATTATAACTATACTTTTTGACCGTACACATAGTTCAGCTCCAGTCTGGAGTCTCTGAAGCCTGATCTCCAGCTTTTTGAGTCTGACTTTGGGCTCACATGATGTGGCCTCAGCAGCTCTGTCTTCAGTCTGCAAAATGTAGACATGTTTCAGACGGTTCCTCACAGAAAAGCCTTCAGTCGTATGGTTTCTCTCCTG
The DNA here is from genome assembly GCF_009829125.3 of Periophthalmus magnuspinnatus. Classification (NCBI taxonomy): domain Eukaryota; kingdom Metazoa; phylum Chordata; class Actinopteri; order Gobiiformes; family Gobiidae; genus Periophthalmus; species Periophthalmus magnuspinnatus. The sequence goes on along the minus strand of NC_047138.1, from coordinate 30,680,091 downwards.
TTTGCGTTCGGAAAAGGAGAGTTGCTGTGATGTAAAAGCCTTTTCACACTGGTCACACACATAGTCGGTGCCAGGTGTGAATTCTCATGTGTTGATTCAGAAAACACTTTCTCACACTGGACACGTGTATATTTTCCCCAGTGTGGATTTTCATATGTCGATGGAGGTCACTAGATTGTTTAAATTCCTTCCCACACTGATTACAGCTGTGACATTTCTCCTGTGTAAATTCTGTAGTGTACTTTGAGTGCTGAAGCCTTGGCCCACGTCTGTCCACACTGGTCACATGTGAACTTCATCCTGTAGTTCTGCATTAGAACAAAGGAAAGTAGATATCAATGAAGTAAATGACCTACACACTGTGTGTTTTGATGTGGCTGTGTACTACAAGCAAACTATGTTGAATGAATCAGTTAGTGTTCCATTTTCATAGCATCATTTTGTTCTGTCAGTAGCTGTGACTACCCCTGGCTTTACCCTTACACCTGGATTGGCATTTGTAACATAGTTAGTAATTATACTTTTAGTAAAGGGGTTATTAAAATTGTCCATATAAAAAGCATATTCTGTATTTAAATGTCTGGTTGGTCTTATTTTGATGACACACTTTAGGTTGTGGGTTATTCACATTTATTGTTCTTTGTAGTGAGGACTTCTAGTTTGTAAGTACAGTCAGACGTTCAACATTAGGTCTGATTTTCTGGAGGGTTTGGGGATTTGTTCTTCTCGAATAGTTGGGGTTTGGTTTGATGAAAACATATGGGGACAGTGGACATCCCTGTCTAGTGCCTGTGTGCAGTGTAAAGACCTGTGAAATAATCATAAACATGACTTGGTGATTGCAGCTCACTGTAGCTCATGTAAATATTTGATTTTTAGCCTCAGGAGGCTGTAGTGAGTCAGTGATGTAAACCTGCTTTTTTAACCCATCCCCCTCTCCTCCCCCACACAGCCACATGTCTTCACTTTGACAGTGCCCCACTCCCTCAGCCCTTCACACCTCTGCCTCAGCCCATCAGCCCACAGCTCCATGGACTGATCCACCTGGCTGAATGACACTTCATTACCTTTATTATTGTAATGCTGCCTTTTGTCATGTGGGGAAGCATAATGTCCATCTCTCATGTGAGTTTTGCACCGCCCTCAAACGCTCCCGACTGGCTGCTGTGGTCCAATCAAAAGAGTGGAGATGGGTGGAGGGAGGAGCTTTTAACCAACTGCAGCAATGTTCAGAGACAGAGAAGGGGTAGTCACTGGACACAGAAGAAGCTGCTCTATATGCCAGGCCTAAAACATAACTTTTGACTGGTTCAAGGACGTGGAGAACTCTCTGCCACTACTCCTGTAAGTATATCTTATCTGTCGTCCAGGTGGGGTCAAAGATGGTTAAATTCCCCTGTAAATGTTACCTCAATTTATCTTTTGCTACTGTTACGACCCATGGCTTAAAGAGGCACCACGAATGTAGAGATTTTTATTTTAAAAATATGTCATTTAATAGGTTGATGTAAAGAAAATATGCTAAAGGTGCCAGGTTCACCACCTCTGGGCCAATCTGGTGTCCTGGGGAAGAGAGAGAAGAAAGATAAATTAGTGAGTGGTCCACTTTTACCCTGGCAGGGACATCAGGTGTCCATGACAGTCAGACAAGGGGCCATTACAGCTACTGGCAACAATATTACATAAAAATTAAAACTTATTCATGCGAACTGACAATTTGCTTGTCGTACAAAGCCACATCAAAATACAGTGTTTAGGTCATTTACTACATTAACATCTACTTTCCTTTGTTCTAATGCAGAACTACAGCACCCGAGAGAATGAAGTTCACATGTGACCAGTGTGGAAAGATGTGGCCATCTGCTTCCAGTCTCAAAGTTCACTACAGAACTCACACAGGAGAGAAGCCATTTAAATGTGGCCTGTGTGGGATGGAATTTCAACAGTCTGGTAGCCTGGATCGACACATGAGAATCCACACAGAAGAAAGGCCATACAGCTGTGACCAGTGTGGGAAGGAATTTAAAGACTCGGGTGCACTCAAAGTACATATGAGAATCCACACGGGAGAAAGGCCATACAGCTGTGACCAGTGTGGGAATGAATTTAAACAGGCTGGTGCACTCAAAGCACATATGAGAATCCACACGGGAGAAAGGCCATACAGCTGTGACCAGTGTGGGAAAGCATTCAACCGCGGTGATGCCCTCAAAGCACATATGAGAATCCACACGGGAGAAAGGCCATACAACTGTGACCAGTGTGGGAAAGCATTTAACCGCGGTGATGCACTCAAAACACATATGAGAATCCACACAGGAGAAAGGCCATACAGCTGTGACCAGTGTGAGAAGGCATTTAAAGACTCGGGTAAACTCAAAGTACATATGAGAATCCACACAGGAGAAAGGCCATACAGCTGTGATCAGTGTGGGAAGGCATTTAAAGACTCGGGTACACTCAAAGTACATATGAGAATCCACACAGGAGAAAGGCCATACAGCTGTGACCAGTGTGAGAAGGCATTTAAAGACTCGGGTACACTCAAAGTACATATGAGAATCCACACGGGAGAAAGGCCATACAGCTGTGACCAGTGTGGGAAGGAATTTAAAGACTCGGGTGCACTCAAAGTACATATGAGAATCCACACGGGAGAAAGGCCGTACAGCTGTGACCAGTGTGGGAAGGAATTTAAAGACTCGCGTGCACTCAAAGTACATATGAGAATCCACACGGGAGAAAGGCCATACAGCTGTGACCAGTGTGGGAAGGAATTTAAAGACTCGGGTGCACTCAAAGTACATATGAGAATCCACACGGGAGAAAGGCCGTACAGCTGTGACCAGTGTGGTAAAGCATTTAAAGTTTCCGATAAACTTAAAGTACACATGAGAATCCACACAGGGGAGAAGTCATTTGAATGTGACCAGTGTGGTGAGCAATTTAAATATTCTAATGTCCTCCATCAACATATGAGGATTCACACAGGAGAAAAAACATACGTATGTGACCAGTGTGACAAAGCGTTCTCTTCTTCATCCGGTCTGAATAGACACATGAGAATTCACAAGTGTTTTAGACTGTATGAGTGTGGTCAGTGTGAAAAGGCTTTTAAAACATCGCAGCAACGCTCCAGTCACTACCGAACACACACAGGAGACAAACCATACGACTGTGAAGAGAGTGGGAAGGCTTTAAGATCTGTGAGGAACCGTCTGAACCAAGTTTCCAGACTGAAGAGAAAAGCAGCAGCTGTGACCAGTGTGGGAGGACCTGCTCATCTGAAAGTGCACTGTCTTGAACACACTAAAGGAGACAGAGCTGCTGAGGCTGGATCATGTGAGGCTAAAGTCAGACTCAAAAAGCTGGAGATCAGGCTTCAGAGACTCCAGACTGTGGAGTCGACCTCTGTGTAGAGTCAAAAACCATAAGTGAAAAAATCTTAATCTTAACATATAATTTTTGTGAGCAAAGTTTTTTTTATTCCAATTTTTTCAGCTGGAATTTACTTTTTCCATCTTATTTGTATTTTATTTTATTTTTTAAACAAGTTATTCTGATTCACAGAAACACTCTTATGAGTTACCCCATAACAAAGTTTATTCTTCATTGATGCTGTGATGACAATATTAAAAGTAAAAGAAAGAAAATGAGAAAATAAAGTCTACATTTTATTTTAGACCAATTGTTTGTCATGTCTTATGTCTTACATATGAATCAAGGAACTTTAGAAATGCCACAAATACATACACACAAAGGGCTGAAACAGTGTGAGCTTTTCTTACATAAACATTTGTAATTAAGTTGTTGATTATTGGTTGTCAATCAATCAAACACTTCTAACTTATGCAGTATAAAACATTCTGTTTTCATGGGATTTGTCTCAGTGCCTTCAGATGAATAATCAATAGGCTTAATAATTACTTATTTAAATTATTTCATCACCTCTGATCAACAATATTTGTCCTTTTTCATAAATTCTCATTCCTTTCTGAGGATTTATATTTAGGCCACCGTACACTTAAAGATATTCTCTTATGAGTTATTCCCACCAATGGGAAAAAAATCAAGTTCTAAAAAATCTAACCAGGACCAATGAAGTGATTGGTATTTGTATCGTGGTTAGTAGTTGTACTATGGTTTTCTGCTTCTGAAGAGTGCAGACACAGACCTTCTTTGCTCCTGCTGCTTCCTTCTTTACTTTTCTTTTTAATCATTTTTCCTCTTCTAGTGCTGGTAGATTTGTTTAGTTATGATTTTCTTTTAAGTAAACCAAGACTTTCAACCCATTTTTACATTTTTATCTACATTTCTGACGTACCAGTGACATGTTGGGGGGAAGAAACCAAAGGAATTATTTCTGCAAACGCTATTGGAACTATCAACAACAAATAAATGAGTTACGAGCACAGATGTTTGTTTTAGAATCTGAAAAAGGACTTCACCAAACTTCAGATTTGAATCTGAAACACGAGTAAATAAAAAGGGTGGATTTGTGTGCGCCTTTCTTCAAGATAATTTGGTCAGTCACAGGTTGTCATTTGGGGTGTTTTCATCTTTTGAGTTTGTTTCCTTTAAAATGCAGCTAAAACAATCCCCCTCCATACTCTACTTAGTCATATACAAACCTCCCCAGCACTGTCTGAGTTTTACTGATGATTTTACTGAGATGCTGTCAGTCGTATGCACAGACTTTGATGTTTTAGTCATTACAGGTGATTTTAATGTACATTTGGATAATGTGTTTGACAGAAACACTAAAGAGCTCAGTTCTGTCCTTGAAACCTTTGGTCTGACTCAGCATGTCATCGAGCCACAACAGAGGACACACTCTGGACCTGCTCATTACAAAAGGAGTAAATATTTCAAATGTCAGTGTAGTGGATGTTGCTCTGTCTGATCATTTCTGTGTCTTTTTTGACCTGTTTGTTTTTCCAAACCAGTGGCTGGTCTTGCAGTTGTTCAGAGGAGACACATAAATGATAAAACAGGTGCACTGTTCATGGAAATTATTCACTTTGAAAATGCCTCATGTTCTAATGTTGATGATTTGTTGATCTCTGTGACTTAGAGTGTTTTGAATGTTTTGGACACCATTTCCCTGATGAAGGTTAAAATGATTAAAGAAAAGCAGAAAGCGCCATGGAGGAATGATGACTTGGTCAGGGCTCAGAAAAGGGAGTGCTGGAGGGCTGAGCGGGATTTGCAGAAGTCAAAGCTCCAGGTTCATTATGAGATTTACAGAGAAAAGATGCACATGTCCAACCACAGTTTATGTAGAACAAGAGGAAGGGATTTTTCTGACATTACTGGGAGTTGTAGTAACAACTCTCATGTCGTGTTTGCAAAAGTAAACAGATTAACAAACCCCCCAGCTCCGCTGCCTTTTGAACTAATTTCCACATCTAAGTGAAATGAGTTTGCAGTATTCTTTAATGAAAAGGTTGAGGGCTTTAATATTGCCAAACATTCCACAATGCAAATAACAAACCAGCACCACCTAGACACTTAGAGCGGACTCACTTTGCACCTGTAACTGACAAAACTGTCCAACAGATCGTCACCAGTCTGAGTTCATCTACATGCTGCCTCGATGTTTTACCCACTAAATTTCTAAAGTCTGTGCTCAACAGTTTGTTGCCACCACTCACTTGCATATTTAACATGTGACTTAAATCTGGAACATTCCTAAGAGTTTTGAAAACTGCGGTTATCAAGCCTCTCCTGAAGAAGAGCAGTCTTGATGCGACGATATTGACCAATTACTGCCCAATCTAAAATCTGCAATTTTTAGGCAAATTCCTTGAAAAAGTGCTTATCAGAAGCTTATTAACTTTCTCCAAATAAACAGCTCCTTTGATGTTTTGCAGTCAGGTTTTAGACCCACCACAGCACTGAGACTGCTCTTATCAAGGTGACAAATGACATCCGCCTGAACACTGATGCAGGCAAAGTCTCAGTCTTGATCCTGTTAGATCTGAGTGCTGCTTTTGACACTGTGGATCATGGGATCCTCCTACAGAGACTAGAGGACTGGGAGGGCATCTGTGGTACAGCACTAAACTGGTTCAAGTCCTATCTAAAAAAACGGAATACTTTGTAGAAATTGGATAATGTGTCTCAGATAAAATGTCTCTGACCTGTGGGGTGCCACAGGGGTCAATCCTGGGACCCCTGTTGTTCAGTCTCTACATGCTGCTGTTAGGCCAGTTAATACGCAGCAATAATGTGTCACAACTCTGCAGATGACACTAAGATCTATGTGTCACTGCAGCAGGTGAATATGGACCAGTGGATTCACTCACTGCATCAACAGATCAGCAGGCTTCTCTGTCTGAGCTGTTCTCCAGACAGGTGAGAAGGAAGGCTCTGAGCATCTTGTCTGATGATGCTCATCCTCTTCATGATGAGTTTAGTTTTCTTCCTTCTGGCTCTAGGCTCAGGTTTCCTTCAGTGAGGAGTAATAGGTACAAGAACTCTTTTATTCCTGCAGCCATTTTGCTTTTAAATGCTGCTCAGGGTAGAAACCCATTTTAATCTTACTTACCGCTGGGTATTTTTCCTGTTCTGTGGATAGACAAAAATGTACTGGTTTTTCTTGTGTCCTTTCAATGTTTTTATATGTGTTTGTCTTTTTTGTTTTCTCTCTATTGTAAAACTAATTGCCCCATGGGGGACACAAATAAAGTGAAGTTGAAGTTGAAGTTGAAGATCAGTGTGTGGAGGAAAAACAACTTTCTCCAGATAAACTCAGACAAGGCTCAAGTCGTCATCTTTGAGCCACAGAAACATGGAGAAAGTGTTAGTGTCACCTCCAGTCTCTCTAAAACCTTCAAATCAGGCTTGAAATGTCAGGATAATAATGGATTCAGACTAGACCTTTAACAGCCACATCAAATCAGTAACATCTGCAGCTTTTTAGCATCTAAAAACCTTGCAAAGTACAAAAGTAAACTGTCAACACCAGAATTGAAGAGACTTATCCTGCATTTGTGTCCAGTAGGTTAGACGACTGTAACGTCCTGCTCACTGGCCTTTCCAAACGAGCTTTAAGACAGAACAGAACATCCAGAACACTGCTGCTCGGGTTCTGACTAGAACCAGGAAGTACTTCACACATGTGTCCTGTGCTCAGGTCTAGAACCAGGAAGTACTTCACACATGTGTCCTGTGCCTCAGGTCTAGAACCAGGAAGTACTTCACACATGTGTCCTGTGGCTCAGGTCTCTGGCTCCTGTGGCTCAGAGAATAGACTTTAAAGCAGCTCTGTGTGAACAAGTCTCTCCATGGACCAGCACCAAAGAACATCTCCCACATGAGCCACATGAACCATCTCACACTCTGAGGACTTCAGGGACCGGCCTCCTGCTGGTGCCCAGAGTCAGGACTAAACATGGGGAATCAGTGTTTCAGTTTTATGCAAATAAAACCTGGACCAGTCTTCCTGAAGATGTGACACAGGCCTCTACTTTGACAATGTTTAAATCGAGGCTCAAAACAGTTTTTTTTTTATCTGTGCAGACGACTGAAAGGTTTTTATTCTGCACTCTTCTGTTTTAATATTAATTTTATGATGATTATTTGTGATAATTTATCTTTGATTTGTGTGATTTTAATGTCTTTGTTATTCTGTAAAGCACTTTGAATTACTTTGTGTACAAATTGTGTTATACAAATAAACTTGCCTAGTTGTAGTTACAGTAAAGGGGTCATTAAAATTGTCAGCTCTAGATTGTGGGTCATTCATGTTTATTGTTCTTTGTACAAATGGTGTTTTTCCACTTGATTTTAGTGACCGTTGTCCATTTGGATGTATTTGGAATACAAAAGTGAAAAAGACACATGCATAAAAATGAGAGGATCCTATAGACATTTCAGTGAGCAGGGCTTTATCTCTGATCTGTGTTAGAGTGATATCGAGCTAATGTCACCATTCCATGGCCCTGATATGGCCTTAAAGTTTTGTTTTTTATATATATACATTGAATGAAATTGTTGACCGCCCAAAAGAAAAACAAAAAATAAATGCAACAATCTTTGGTTCAGCTCAGAAATTGCAAGTTTAATTAGAGAAATAAATGCTGCCTGGAAACCTGCACACACAACTAGAGCAGATTTGGGCATTTTTCTGCAAAAAGAGAAATAAATGTTTATCAGCAGTTTCCAGCAAAGTCCTGGAGGACAGTCAGATCACTCTCAGAACCTAATATTCATACATTACCAAACCAATATTTTATGAGATTCAGCTGTTGTAGTTTCTAAAGAGGAAATACATGATGCTTTTAATAGGCACTTTATCTCTGCATGTGACATTTTGGATAATAATGGTGATCCTTTTGATCTTGATTATGTTGAATCTGAACCTCGTCCATAGACCCAAAGAAGTCCACGGGAGCTGACGACTTTGACCCAAAACTTGTATTACCGACTGCCCCATATTTAATTCAACCTTTTTTTACATATTTTTAATTGATGGACTCAAATGGCAGTTAAAACAGAATAATGGAAAACTGCATGTTTAGCCTTTAAATTAAAAGGTGAGACAACTAAAAATGTACATCATTTCTGGCCAATATCCAAATGACTTGCAAAAGTTTTAGAAAACTTAGTTGCAAATCAAGTTATAGTTTATTTAAACAAATGCTCCATTTTGAATCTTATCAGTGGGGTTTCAAAAAAGGGCATAGTCCTGTTACTGCACCACAAAAGTTTTAAATGACATGACCCAGCCTATAAAATCTGATATATGATTAAACACATTTTCCTCTCGTTCTCGCTTTTACTGCCTGGAAGCTCCGTTACTATAGCAACCCGAACACTCGCGATACTTCGCGGTATCCCCATGCGGAAGTGTGACGTCAGTGCAGGAAACAAACAGCAGATGCACCGGTGTGTAGATGGAGGAATGTTAGCGCGGAGAACGGCTGTAAGTAGATAACTCCTCAAACCTTTCATGTTTTATATGTCTATATCTGAGTTTTGTGTCCCTCAACCTGCAGATCCCACTGTGACCGCGTCGTGTTACGGCTTTAATCAAAGGAACTGGTGAGTGTTGTAGCTAATGCTAAGCGGCGCTAACGTTACTTTTTAGTGTTTTGGCGCACACTGCCTCCGTTTTCATTGTGCGTGTCGGTGATTTAAACATTTAAAGTGTTGGCTAATAATCACCTGAAGTACTGTCTCTCTTTCCTCTGAGCCAAACCAGATCTTCTTAGCCCAAAATGATGTTTTTCTTGACACACGTGTTACATGTACTTAAGGAGTAGTGGCAGAGAGTTCTGGAAGTCCTTTAACCAATCAGTCAAAGTTATGGGACAAAGCCTGACATATAGAGCAGCTTCATCTGTGTCCAGTCACTGCCTCTTCTCTGTCTCTGAACATTGTTGCAGCTGGTTAAAAGCCCCTCCACCCATCTCTTCTCTTTTGACTGGACCAAGCCAATCGGAGCATTTGAGGGTGTTGTAAAACTCACATGAGAGACGGACATTATGCTGTGGCACAAAACAAAGGGCGTAATCAGGGTAATTAAAGCCGCACTCGGCGATAAAGGCCTTCGCCGCCCCTTGGGACGGTGGGATACACGCCACTGCGAAGACCCTGCCTCTCGTCCCCGTTTACATCGCCCCTCCCTCCCAAAACAGCGTCTATATCATACTACTCCACTCATTACAATGAGCGTATATCTAACATTGTCACGCCTGCCGGGTTGGAGATACAGCTCTGTCCTTATTGGGTTTTTTGTTCAGTATGATGTGTGGAATATGTGTACCAAATTTCAATGATCTATGACAAACACATTTTTTTCATCCCAGTGTGCTGTGGAGCAATTTAATGTGTCAGCTGTGTAAATTGTGTATCTTTGTGTTCAGATCATCCTGTATCATCAGGTAAAATTTGTCAAAAACTGGGTTCCGCTCACAATGGCCGACTTCCTGCAGTGTTTAGGGTAGGGACATAATTGTCATGTCCTGACATGTTCTATTTTTTGATGTGAGTTTCTGATTTTTGTCGATTTCTTTTCTAATTTGGGCTCCCACTGGCCTCATGAAAATCAAAGTTTGAGGTGGCGCTACTGAGTCGTCTTTCATTATTTACATAAAACTACAGCTGAAAAGATTGCAATAAAAAAAAAAATTCTTGGAAAAAGTATTTATCATTATTATAACTATACTTTTTGACCGTACACATAGTTCAGCTCCAGTCTGGAGTCTCTGAAGCCTGATCTCCAGCTTTTTGAGTCTGACTTTGGGCTCACATGATGTGGCCTCAGCAGCTCTGTCTTCAGTCTGCAAAATGTAGACATGTTTCAGACGGTTCCTCACTGAAAAGCCTTCAGTCGTATGGTTTCTCTCCTGTTTGCGTTCGGAAAAGGAGAGTTGCTGTGATGTAAAAGCCTTTTCACACTGGTCACACACATAGTCGGTGCCAGGTGTGAATTCTCATGTGTTGATTCAGAAAACACTTTCTCACACTGGACACGTGTATATTTTCCCCAGTGTGGATTTTCATATGTCGATGGAGGTCACTAGATTGTTTAAATTCCTTCCCACACTGATTACAGCTGTGACATTTCTCCTGTGTAAATTCTGTAGTGTACTTTGAGTGCTGAAGCCTTGGCCCACGTCTGTCCACACTGGTCACATGTGAACTTCATCCTGTAGTTCTGCATTAGAACAAAGGAAAGTAGATATCAATGAAGTAAATGACCTACACACTGTGTGTTTTGATGTGGCTGTGTACTACAAGCAAACTATGTTGAATGAATCAGTTAGTGTTCCATTTTCATAGCATCATTTTGTTCTGTCAGTAGCTGTGACTACCCCTGGCTTTACCCTTACACCTGGATTGGCATTTGTAACATAGTTAGTAATTATACTTTTAGTAAAGGGGTTATTAAAATTGTCAATATAAAAAGCATATTCTGTATTTAAATGTCTGGTTGGTCTTATTTTGATGACATACTTTAGGTTGTGGGTTATTCACATTTATTGTTCTTTGTAGTGAGGACTTCTGGTTTGTAAGTACAGTCAGATGTTCAGCATTAGGTCTGATTTTCTGGAGGGTTTGGGGATTTGTTCTTCTCTAATAGTTGGGGTTTGGTTTGATGAAAACATATGGGGACAGTGGACATCTCTGTCTAGTGACTGTGTGCAGTGTAAAGACCTGTGAAATAATCATAAACATGACTTGGTGATTGCAGGTCATTGTAGCTCATGTAAATATTTGATTTTTAGCCTCAGGAGGCTGTAGTGAGTCAGTGATGTAAACCTGCTTTTTTAACCCATCCCCCTCTCCTCCCCCACACAGCCACATGTCTTCACTTTGACAGTGCCCCACTCCCTCAGCCCTTCACACCTCTGCCTCAGCCCATCAGCCCACAGCTCCATGGACTGATCCACCTGGCTGACTGACACTTCATTACCTTTATTATTGTAATGCTGCCTTTTGTCATGTGGGGAAGCATAATGTCCATCTCTCATGTGAGTTTTGCACCGCCCTCAAACGCTCCCGACTGGCTGCTGTGGTCCAATCAAAAGAGTGGAGATGGGTGGAGGGAGGAGCTTTTAACCAACTGCAGCAATGTTCAGAGACAGAGAAGGGGTAGTCACTGGACACAGAAGAAGCTGCTCTATATGCCAGGCCTGAAACATAACTTTTGACTGGTTCAAGGACGTGGAGAACTCTCTGCCACTACTCCTGTAAGTATATCTTATCTGTCGTCCAGGTGGGGTCAAAGATGGTTAAATTCCCCTGTAAATGTTACCTCAATTTATCTTTTGCTACTGTTACGACCCATGGCTTAAAGAGGCACCACGAATGTAGAGATTTTTATTTTAAAAATATGTCATTTAATAGGTTGATGTAAAGAAAATATGCTAAAGGTGCCAGGTTCACCACCTCTGGGCCAATCTGGTGTCCTGGGGAAGAGAGAGAAGAAAGATAAATTAGTGAGTGGTCCACTTTTACCCTGGCAGGGACATCAGGTGTCCATGACAGTCAGACAAGGGGCCATTACAGCTACTGGCAACAATATTACATAAAAATTAAAACTTATTCATGCGAACTGACAATTTGCTTGTCGTACAAAGCCACATCAAAATACAGTGTTTAGGTCATTTACTACATTAACATCTACTTTCCTTTTTTCTAATGCAGAACTACAGCACCCGAGAGAATGAAGTTCACATGTGACCAGTGTGGAAAGATGTTGCCATCTGCTTCCAAACTCAAAGTTCACTACAGAACTCACACAGGAGAGAAGCCATTTAAATGTGACCAGTGTGGGAAGGAATTTCAACAATCTGGTCACCTGGATCGACACATGAGAATCCACACAGGAGAAAGGCCATACAGCTGTGACCAGTGTGGGAAAGCATTTAACCGCGTTGATGCACTCAAAGCACATATGAGAATCCACACGGGAGAAAGGCCATACAGCTGTGACCTGTGTGGGAAGGAATTTAAAGACCCGGGTACACTCAAAGTACATATGAGAATCCACACAGGAGAAAGGCCATACAGCTGTGACCAGTGTGGGAAGGAATTTAAAGACTCGGGTACACTCAAAGTACATATGAGAATCCACACGGGAGAAAGGCCATACAGCTGTGACCAGTGTGGGAAGGAGTTTAAACAGGCTGGTCACCTGGATCGACACATGATAATCCACACGGGAGAAAGGCCATACAGCTGTGACCAGTGTGGGAAGGAATTTAAAAAGTCTTGTGCACTTAAAGCACATATGAGAATCCACACAGGAGAAAAGCCATACAGCTGTGACCAGTGTGGGAAGGAATTTAAAGACTCGGGTACACTCAAAGTACATATGAGAATCCACACGGGAGAAAGGCCGTACAGCTGTGACCAGTGTGGGAAAGAATTTAAATACTTGGGTACACTCAAAGTACATATGAGAATCCACACTGGAGAAACACCATACAGCTGTGACCAGTGTGGGAAGGAATTTAAAGACTCGGGTGCACTCAAAGCACATATGAGAATCCACACAGGAGAAAGACCGTACAGCTGTGACCAGTGTGGGCATGGATTTAAACAGGCAGGTACACTCAAAGTACATATGAGAATCCACACGGGAGAAAGGCCGTACAGCTGTGACCAGTGTGGGAAGGAATTTAAATACTTGGGTACACTCAAAGTACATATGAGAATCCACACTGGAGAAACACCATACAGCTGTGACCAGTGTGGGAAGACATTTAAACAGGCAGGTGCACTTAAAGTACATATGAGAATCCACACAGGGGAGAAGCCATTTGAATGTGACCAGTGTGGTAAGCAATTAAAATTTTCTACTATCCTTCATCAACATATGAGAATTCATACAGGAGAAAAACCATACGTATGTGACAAGTGTGAGAATGCGTTCTCTTCTTTATCCAGTCTGAATAGACACATGAGAATTCACAAGTGTTTTAGACTGTATGAGTGTGGTCAGTGTGAAAAGGCTTTTAAAACATCGCAGCAACGCTCCAGTCACTACCGAACACACACAGGAGACAAACCATACGACTGTGAAGAGAGTGGGAAGGCTTTAAGATCTGTGAGGAACCGTCTGAACCAAGTTTCCAGACTGAAGAGAAAAGCAGCAGCTGTGACCAGTGTGGGAGGACCTGCTCATCTGAAAGTGCACTGTCTTGAACACACTAAAGGAGACAGAGCTGCTGAGGCTGGATCATGTGAGGCTAAAGTCAGACTCAAAAAGCTGGAGATCAGGCTTCAGAGACTCCAGACTGTGGAGTCGACCTCTGTGTAGAGTCAAAAAGTATAAACATTATGTGTTAAGATTAAGATTTTTTTCTGATGGATTCAAAATATATATTCAAGTTATATTATGTTATCTCACTGTTCATTTTAAAGGTACTGTAATGTTCACTCTTTATTATAATCATTATATTCAACTATGTAAACTATGTAATCTGCACTAATGTTTGTTCTTGAGTCTTGCAGAAAATGTCTTTTGAAAGTGCAGGATCCCACGGGAAGAAGGTCACTGTGAAACCCTAAAACAGAAACATCATGGGAGGATGTTTGTGCGAAGGGGAAGAGTGACCTTCTAGAAATGCAAAAACAGAATATATTTCTCTGTGAATTTTGTCATATGTTTTTATACTGCTTGCAAAGTGTATGTCCCCCATCCCTTGAGAGTAAGCAGTGCATTTGTAACTAGGGTTCCTAAGTTAATAAAGGGAGGAGAAAAACGGTGGGGGCCTTCAGAAGGAGGGTGCGAGGTGATTCTGTAACTGAAGGTTTTTGCCTCCCCGCTCTTTCTCCTCAATATTGAGACAAAATAATCTTTCTTGTCTTCTCTTCTCTTTTGAACTGTAATATAGGTTAAAAAGGTGAACCTATCATTTTAAAAACAAAGCTTTTTTTTTTATTCCAAATTTTTCAGTGGGAATTTACTTTGTCCATCTTATTTTTTTATTTATTTATTTATTTTTTTAAACCTTTGTTTAACCTTTCATTTCTGGTTCACAGAAACACTCTTATGAGTTACCCCACAACAAAGTTTATTCTTCATTGATGTTGTGATGACAATATTAAAAGTAAAAGAAAGAAAATGAGAAAAAAAAAATCTACATTTTATTTTAGACCAATTGTTTGTCATGTCTTATGTCTTACATATGAATCAAGGAACTTTAGAAATGCCACAAATACATACACACAAAGGGCTGAAACAGTGTGAGCTTTTCTTACATAAACATTTGTAATTAAGTTGTTGATTATTGGTTGTCAATCAATCAAACACTTCTGTCTTATGCAATACAAAACATTCTGTTTTCATGGGATTTGTCTCAGTGCTTTCAGATGAATAATCAATAGGCTTAATAATTACTTATTTAAATTATTTCATCACCTCTGATCAACAATATTTTGCCTTTTTCATAAATTCTCATCCCTTTCTGGGCATTTATACTTAGGCCTTCACACACTTAAAGATATTCTCTTATGAGTTATTCCCACCAATGGGAAAAAAAAAATGTAACCAGGACCATTGAAGTGATTGGTATTTGTAGCATAGTTAATAGTTGTATTATGGTTTTCTGCTTCTGAAGAGTGCAGACACAGACCTTCCTGGCTCCTGCTGCTTCCTTCTTGACTTTTTAATCATTTTTCATCTTGCATTGCTGACAGATTTTTTTAGTTATGATTTTCTTTTAAGTAAATCAAGACTTTCAAATAATTTTTCCATTGTTTAAGAAATGCCATATCATCCTCCATCCGTCTGCTTGGTGACTTTAATTTCCACATTGACAATGTCAACTCCAAACCCGCTGCTGAGTTCATGGACCTTCTTCAATGCTTCAACATCACTCAATATGTCAATTTCCCCACTCACGGTCACATTCTTGATCTGGTTTGCTCCACTGGTCCCACAATAAACAATCTGTCCAGCCATAACCTCTGCATATCTGACCACCTTGCCATAACCTTCAACAAACAAATTCCCCCCACAGCCCATAAAGCAAAACGCACAATAACTTTCAGAAATCCAAAATCCATTGACACTCCAGCTCTTTCTGTTCTTCTCTCCTCCAAACTGGCTTCCTCCCCTCCCCCTCTGTCTGAAAACCCTTCTGAACTTGTTTCTCATTACAATAACACCCTATCCTCCTGTCTTGACGAACTGGCCCCCACCAAAACTAAAACCGTCTCCTTCACCCATACTGCCCCCTGGTACACCCCTGAGCTCCATCAAATGAAGTCCCGTAAGCGCCAGCTTGAGAGACTGTACAAGAAACTGTCCATCTCCAAATCTACACAGACTACATACAGCAATATAAAGACACACTAAACTCCACCCGGTCCAAATATTACTCCAACCTCATCCACTCCGGCTCCAATAACCCCAAAGCTCTCTTTTCCACAATAAACACACTCCTAAAACCCAACTACAACACCTCATCTTCCTTCACCACTGACAAATGCAATCAATTTCAATCCTTCTTTCAGTCCAAAATAAATTCCATTTACAGTTCAATAGACCTCTCCTCCTCCCACACTGCTCCACCTGATCCTCCTCCGCCCCTTCAACAGCTCTCTCACTTCACACCCATTTCCCCTGCTCACCTGACAAAACTTTTTTCCGGCATGCTCCCTGGATCCCATTCCCTCTCCTCTCATCAAAGCCTGTCTTCCTGCACTCTCTCCACTGATCACCCAAATCATAAACTCCTCCCTCTCCTCCGGTTCTGTCCCACAGTCTCTCAAGCTGGCTGCCATCACCCCCATCCTCAAAAAACCCAACCTTGACCCTGATAACTGTGCAAATTTCCGTCCCATATCCAACCTCCCCTTTCTGTCTCGAACGTGTCGTCGCCACCCAACTTCAAACCCACCTCACCTCCAACAGTCTTTATGAACCCTTCCAGTCCGGCTTCCGTCCCAAACACAGCACCGAAACAGCTCTGCTCAAAGTCACAAATGATCTCCTCCGACTCCGGCCACCTCTCCATCCTCATCCTCTTGGACCTCGCTGCAGCCTTCGACACAATCAGCCACTCCATCCTCCTGTCCTGCCTCAAAAACTCACTCAGCATCACCGGCTCTGCTCTCCTCTGGCTCCAGTCCTACCTCACAAACCGGCAACAGTTCATCCACTTCAACCATTGCTCCTCTTCCATAGCCCCCCTGCAGCAGGGAGTCCCCCAAGCTTCGGTGCTTGGTCCTCTCCTCTTCATTCTCTACATCCTCCCCCTCGGCAACATCATTCGTCGTCACGGTCTCCGTTTTCACTGCTACGCTGACGACATCCAACTTTACATCTCCACAACATCCATCAACCCCAGCATCCACTCCACTCTCACCCACTGCCTAACAGACATCAAAAACTGGATGAATCACAACTTCCTCAAACTAAACAGCGACAAAACAGACTTCATCATCATCGGTCCACACATCATCACCAAATCCTCACAACACTTCACCCTGCACTTTGACAACACCACACTCTCTCCATCCTCACTCATCCGCAACCTCGGTGTGCTCCTCGACCCCACTCTTTCACTTGAACCCCACGTCAAGCACATAACCTGGACTGCATTCTTTCACCTCAAAAACATAGCCTGTCTCTGCCCATCACTCAACTTCTCTGCCGCTGAAACTCTCATCCACGCATTCATCACATCCAGAATCGACTACTGCAATAGCATCCTCTATGGTACACCATCCAAAACCCTCAACAGACTACAGTACATTCAGAACTCCGCTGCCCGCCTCCTCACCCACACCCGCTCACGTCACATCACCCCTGTCCTCCACAAGCTCCACTGGCTCCCCGTCCCTCAGCGCATCCACTTCAAAATCCTTCTTATCACGTTCAAAGCGCTCCACAACCTGGCCCCTCCTTACCTCACAGACCTGCTCCACCACCACACTCCATCTCGCTCCCTCCGCTCCTCCAGCTCCAACCTCCTGTCCCTGCCCTGTAGGACCAAGCTCCGAACCTGGGGGGACAGAGCCGTCTCCATCGCTGCCCCCACCCTCTGGAACTCACTACCTATACCCCTCCGTGACCTCTGACCTCCCCACCTTCAAGAAAGAACTCAAAACTCACCTGTTCAAAATCGCTTTTAATGCTTGATTTTATGTTGTAAATTTTTGTGATATTTTATTATTGTATCTACTGTGAAGCGACTTTGAGTGTCCTGAAAAGCTCTATATAAATAAAATTTATTATTATTATAAATGTATTATTATTATAGACCCAAAGAAGTCCATGTGAGCTGACGACTTTGACCCAAAACTTCTATTACCGACTGCCCCATATTTAATTCAACTTTTTTTTTTTTACATATTTTTAATTGATGGACTCAAATGGCAGTTAAAACAGAATATTGGAAAACTGCATGTTTAGCCCTTAAATTAAAAGGTGGGACAACTAAAAATGTATATCATTTCCGGCCAATATCCAAATGACTTGCAAAAGTTTTAGAAAAGTTAGTTGCAAATCAAGTTACAGTTTATTTAAATAAACTGCTCCATTTTGAATCTTATCAGTGGGGTTTCAAAAAAGGGCATAGTCCTGTTACTGCACCACAAAAGTTTTAAATGACATGACCCAGCCTATAAAATCTGATATATGATTAAACACATTTTCCTCTCGTTCTCGCTTTTACTGCCTGGAAGCTCCGTTACTATAGCAACCCGAACACTCGCGATACTTCGCGGTATCCCCATGCGGAAGTGTGACGTCAGTGCAGGAAACAAACAGCAGATGCACCGGTGTGTAGATGGAGGAATGTTAGCGCGGAGAACGGCTGTAAGTAGATAACTCCTCAAACCTTTCATGTTTTATATGTCTATATCTGAGTTTTGTGTCCCTCAACCTGCAGATCCCACTGTGACCGCGTCGTGTTACGGCTTTAATCAAAGGAACTGGTGAGTGTTGTAGCTAATGCTAAGCGGCGCTAACGTTACTTTTTAGTGTTTTGGCGCACACTGCCTCCGTTTTCATTGTGCGTGTCGGTGATTTAAACATTTAAAGTGTTGGCTAATAATCACCTGAAGTACTGTCTCTCTTTCCTCTGAGCCAAACCAGATCTTCTTAGCCCAAAATGATGTTTTTCTTGACACACGTGTTACATGTACTTAAGGAGTAGTGGCAGAGAGTTCTGGAAGTCCTTTAACCAATCAGTCAAAGTTATGGGACAAAGCCTGACATATAGAGCAGCTTCATCTGTGTCCAGTCACTGCCTCTTCTCTGTCTCTGAACATTGTTGCAGCTGGTTAAAAGCCCCTCCACCCATCTCTTCTCTTTTGACTGGACCAAGCCAATCGGAGCATTTGAGGGTGTTGTAAAACTCACATGAGAGACGGACATTATGCTGTGGCACAAAACAAAGGGCGTAATCAGGGTAATTAAAGCCGCACTCGGCGATAAAGGCCTTCGCCGCCCCTTGGGACGGTGGGATACACGCCACTGCGAAGACCCTGCCTCTCGTCCCCGTTTACATCGCCCCTCCCTCCCAAAACAGCGTCTATATCATACTACTCCACTCATTACAATGAGCATATATCTCACATTGTCACGCCTGCCGGGTTGGAGATACAGCTCTGTCCTTATTGGGTTTTTCGTTCAGTATGATGTGTGGAATATGTGTACCAAATTTCAATGATCTATGACAAACACATTTTTGTCATCCCAGTGTGCTGTGGAGCAATTTAATGTGTCAGCTGTGTAAATTGTGTATCTTTGTGTTCAGATCATCCTGTATCATCAGGTAAAATTTGTCAAAGACTGGGTTCCGCTCATAATGGCCGACTTCCTGTAGCATTTAGGGAAGAGACATAATATAATTTTTGATTTGTCTTGAATCTGTCAACTGGACAAAAAGTTCTAGAAGTGAAGACGTTTCACTGCTCATCCAAGCTGCTTCTTCAGTTCTGGTCAGATTGCTGGTGGACACTTCTTTATATCGATCTGAAGGGAGGAGCCAACTACATTGAAACTGTAAACAGCTGTTGTTTACAGTTTCAGCCTTATTGGGCCCTCATTCAGCCTTAGTGGGTCTACTGGCTAGCTCTATTGTTCTCATTATTTTCTTTGTTTGCTTTGGGTCTGAGGATGGAGTTGTATAATGGGGCACAGGTGAACTCTTCTTTGAACAGGGACATGAGACATAACAATAAAGGTTTTAATAAATACAATACACAATAAAGGAGCTTTTAACCAACTGCAGCAATGTTCAGAGACAGAGAAGGGGTAGTCACTGGACACAGAAGAAGCTGCTCTATATGCCAGGCCTGAAACATAACTTTTGACTGGTTCAAGGACGTGGAGAACTCTCTGCCACTACTCCTGTAAGTATATCTTATCTGTCGTCCAGGTGGGGTCAAAGATGGTTAAATTCCCCTGTAAATGTTACCTCAATTTGTTTGTTGCTACTGTTACGACCCATGACTTAACGAGTCACCATGAAGTTAGAGATTGACATAAGACTTGTTTTTATTTTACCAAAAATATCATTTAATAGGTTGATGTACAGAAAATTTGCTAAAGGTGCTAGGTTCACCGCCTCTAGACCGATTTGGTGTCCTGGGGAAGAGAGAGAAGAAACACAAATTAGTGAGTGGTCCACTTTTACCCTGGCAGGGACATCAGGTGTCCCTGACAGTAAGACAAGGGGCCATTACAGCTACTGGCAACAATATTACATAAAAATTAAAACGTCTTCATGACAACTTGCTTGTTGTACAAAGCCACATCAAAATACAGTGTTTAGGTCATTTACTACATTAACATCTACTTTCCTTTGTTCTAATGCAGAACTACAGCACCCGAGAGAATGAAGTTCACATGTGACCAGTGTGGAAAGATGTTGCCATCTGCTTCCAGTCTCAAACTTCACTACAGAACTCACACAGGAGAGAAGCCATTTAAATGTGACCAGTGTGGGAAGGAATTTCAACATTCTAGTAACCTGAATCAACACATGAGAATCCACACTGGAGAAAGGCCGTACACCTGTGACCAGTGTGGGAAGGCATTTATAGACTGCAGTAAACTCAAAAGACATAAGAGAATCCACACAGGGGAGAAGCCATTTAAATGTGACCAGTGTGGGAAGGAATTTCAACATTCTAGTAACCTGGACCGACACATGAGAATCCACACGGGAGAAAGGCCGTACAGCTGTGACCAGTGTGGGAAGGCATTTAAAGACTCGGGTAAACTCAAAGTACATATGAGAATCCACACAGGAGAAAGACCACACAGCTGTGACCAGTGTGGGAATGAATTTATACAGTCTAGTGCACTCAAAGTACATATGAGAATCCACACAGGAGAAAGGCCATACAGCTGTGACCAGTGTGGGAAGGCGTTTAAAGACTCGAGTACACTCAAAGAACATATGAAAATCCACACAGGAAAAAGACCATACAGCTGTGACCAGTGTGGGAATGAATTTAAACAGTCTAGTGCACTCAATGTACATATGAGAATCCACACAGGTGAAAGCCCCTGCAGCTGTGACCAGTGTGGGAAAGCATTTAAACGCGCTGATTCACTCAAAGTACATATGAGAATCCACACGGGAGAACGGCCATACAGCTGTGACCAGTGTGAGAAAGCATTTAAAGACTCAGGTAGTCTCATAATGCATATGAGAATCCACACAGGGCAGAAGCCATTTGAATGTGACCAGTGTGGGAATGAATTTAACAAGGCTGGTACACTCAAAGTACATATGAGAATTCACACGGGAGAAACGCCATACATATGTGACCAGTGTGAGAAAGCTTTCTCTAATTCATCCAATCTGAATAGACACATGAGAATTCACAAGTGTTTTAGACTGTATGAGTGTGGTCAGTGTGAAAAGGCTTTTAAAACATCGCAGCAACGCTCCAGTCACTACCGAACACACACAGGAGACAAACCATACGACTGTGAAGAGAGTGGGAAGGCTTTAAGATCTGTGAGGAACCGTCTGAACCAAGTTTCCAGACTGAAGGGAAGAGCAGCAGCTGTGACCAGTGTGGGAGGACCTGCTCATCTGAAAGTGCACTGTCTTGAACACACTAAAGGAGACAGAGCTGCTGAGGCTGGATCATGTGAGGCTAAAGTCAGACTCAAAAAGCTGGAGATCAGGCTTCAGAGACTCCAGACTGTGGAGTCGACCTCAGTGTAGAGTCAAAAAGTACAAGTATGTATATATATAAGTACAAAAAATATGTTATGATTAAGATTTTTTTAAACAAAGCTTTTTTTATTGTAAACGTTTCAGTGGGAATTTACTTTGTCCATCTTATATTCTCATTATTTTTATTTATGGTGTTTTTTTTTGTTTTTTTTGCTTTGTTTAACCTTTCATTTCTGGTTCACAGAAACACTCTTGTTAGTTACCCCACAACAAAGTTTATTCTTCATTGATGTTGTGATGACAATATTAAAAGTAAAATAAAGAAAATGAGAAAATAAAGTCTACATTTTATTTTAGACCAATTGTTTGTCATGTGTTACATATGAATCAAGGAACTTTAGAAATGCCACAAATATATACACACAAAGGGCAGAAACAGTGTGAGCTTTTCTTACATAAACATTTGTAATTAAGTTGTTGATTATTGGTTGTCAATCAATCAAACACTTCCAACTTATGCAGTACAAAACATTCTGTTTTCATGGGATTTGTCTGAGTGCCTTCAGATGAATAATCAATAGGCTTAATAATTACTTATTTAAATTATTTCATCACCTCTGATCAACAATATATTTCCTTTTTCATAAATTCTCATCCCTGGCCTTATATTTAGGCCACCACACACTTAAAGATATTCTCTTATGAGTTATTCCCACCAAGGGGGAAAAAACAACTAATTCTTAAAAATATAACCAGGACCATTGAAGTGATTGGTATTTGTAGCGTAGTTAGTAGTTGTTTTATGGTTTTCTGCTTCTGAAGAGTGCAGACACAGACCTTCTTTGCTCCTGCTGCTTCCTTCTTTACTTTTCTTTTTAATCATTTTTCCTCTTCCAGTGCTGGTAGATTTGTTTAGTTATGATTTTCTTTTAAGGAAACCAAGACTTTCAAACCATTTTTACATTTTTAACTAAGTTTCTGACGTACCAGTGACATGTTGGGGGGAAGAAACCAAAGGAATTATTTCTCCAAACGCTATTGGAACTATCAACAACAAATGAATGAGTTACGAGCACAGATGTTTGTTTTAGAATCTGAAAAAGGACTTCACTGAACTTCAGATTTGAATCTGAAACACGAGTAAACAAAAAGGGTGGATTTGTGTGCGCCTTTCTTCGAGATAATTTGGTCACTCACAGGTTGTCATTTGGGGTGTTTTCATCTTTTGAGTTTGTTTCCTTTAAAATGCAGCTAAAACAATCCCCCTCCATACTCTACTTAGTCATATACAAACCTCCCCAGCACTGTCTGAGTTTTATTGATGATTTTACTGAGATGCTGTCAGTCGTATGCACAGACTTTGATGTTTTAGTCATTACAGGTGATTTTAATGTACATTTGGATAATGTGTTTGACAGAAACACTAAAGAGCTCAGTTCTGTCCTTGAAACCTTTGGTCTGACTCATTTCATTTACATTACATTTGATCACATTTAGTTACATTTGCCTTTGAGGTCGGCCGTTTTGCTGATGTGGCCCTCAGTGAAAATTAGTTTGACACGCCTGGTCTAAAGTTTAGTTTGGCTCATTTTTGTGTCTGTTTGAAAATACCTGATTTTATGCAGTATTTCAAATGTTGTCCTTCAAATTTACGTCAAATTATAAATCAGATATTATGTGAAAACTCTACACTCGCTGTAATTTTCCCCTGCAGTCCCGCCTTGTGCGTCCACAAGATGGCACTGTGACTCCAGCCCTGCTCCGTCCTCCGTCTTTGTTCTGCTGCCAGCTCCTGCTAAGCCCTTTTTCTTCACAACATGTTTGAGAGAAAACAGACAAATTTGTCCGAGCGGCGCTTAAAATACACAGCCTTTCACACTTAATTTAATTGGCTATTTTGTTCAGAATGGAGGTAATTCTGTGTTTTCTGCCGCTACAGCAACAAGACAAGACGCTGAAACATGGGCTTCAATCTGGGGCCTATCTCCACAGAGAGGACAGACGACCCCATCTCAGGTTTAAACGCAACGGCATCCAGGAAACATCCAGAAAACATACAAAAAGCACCCAGAAAACATACAAAAAAAAAAAAAAACATCCAGAAAACATACAAAAAACACCCAGAAAACATACAAAAACCATCCAGAAAACATACAGAAAATATCCAGAAATCATACAAAAAACATCCAGAAAACATCCAGAAAACATATAGAAAACATTAAGAAAACATATAAAAACAATCCAGAAAACATACAAAAAACACCCAGAAAACATACAAAAACCATCCAGAAAACATCCAGAAAAACATATAGGAAACTTTAAGAAAACATACAAAAAAACATCCAGAAAACATACAGAAAACATATAGAAAAACATTAAGAAAACATATAAAAAAAAATCCCGAAAACATACAAAAAACACCCAGAAAACATACAAAAACCATCCAGAAAACATGCAGAAAATATCCAGAAATCATACAAAAAACATCCAGAAAACATATAGAAAACATTAAGAAAACATACAAAAAAACATCCAGAAAACATACAAAAAACACCCAGAAAACATACAAAAAACATCCAGAAAATATCCAGAAAATATCCAGAAAACATACAAAAAAACATCCAGAAAATATCCAGAAAACATACAAAAAACATCCAGAAAACATACAAAAAACACCCAGAAAACATTCAAAAAACATACAGAAAACATACAAGAACATACAGAAAACATCCAGAAAAACATATAGAAAACATTAAGAAAACATACAAAAAACATCCAGAAAACATACAAAAAACATCCAGAAAATATCCAGAAAATATCCAGAAAACATACAAAAAAACATCCAGAAAATATCCAGAAAACATACAAAAAACATCCAGAAAACATACAAAAAACACCCAGAAAACATTCAAAAAACATACAGAAAACATACAAGAACATACAGAAAACATCCAGAAAAACATATAGAAAACATTAAGAAAACATACAAAAAACATCCAGAAAACATACAAAAAACACCCAGAAAACATACAAAAAACCATCTAGAAAACATACAAAAACATACAGAAAATATCCAGAAAACATACAAAAAAACATCTAGAAAACATACAAAAACATCCAGAAAAATATACAAAAAAACATCTAGAAAACATACAAAAAACACCCAGAAAACATACAAAAAACATAAAAAACACCCAGAAAACATACAAAAAATATACAAAAAACATCCAGAAAACATACAAAAAACATCCAGAAAACATACAGAAAATATCCAGAAAACATACAAAAAACATCCAGAAAACATACAAAAAACATACAGAAAATATCCAGAAAACATACAAAAAACATCCAGAAAACATACAAAAACATACAGAAAACATATAGAAAACATTAAGAAAACATACAAAAAAACATACAGAAAACATACAAAAACATACAGAAAACATATAGAAAACATTAAGAAAACATACAAAAAAACATACAGAAAACATACAAAAACATACAGAAAACATATAGAAAACATTAAGAAAACATACAAAAAAACATCCAGAAAACATACAAAAAACACGATGGGGGCGCTCACGCTTAGACACAGACACAGGGTCAGGTCTGCGGCGGAGAGATTTATAAGTCACATTTTGAGCCCAAATGTACGACACCGACTTTGTTTGAATAACTGTAATAAAGTCCAGATCTGTAAGTAGGTGGGGATAGGGGATAGGTGGAAACGGAGATTCCGTGTTGGCGTATACATGTACGTTATACAGTATTTGTACAAACTAATGTACAAAGTGGTTGATAAAGTCATTTTTTAAGCCTGTACTTATATAACTGTGGTTGTTATGGTGATAAAAAAAAAGTCGAATCTTGATCTCGTTCCTGTGTCGATTTGTTGTTTTAGTAAAGCGTGTGAAGGAATATAGTAAAGTACTGTAAAAAATTTAGGTGTCTGTATTTTTACTTAAGTACATGTTACAGTGTGTACTTTTTACTTTTACTTCACTACATTTGAGAGCAGTATCTGTACTTTCTACTCCACTACATTTTTAAACTGGACTGAAAAGTAAAAGTATTTTTATTATAGTTTGAGATCAACATGTTTAACATGTTCAGAATTTGAGCAAAACAAAAATAGACAAATAAAAACAACCAAAAATGACAGATTCTTTTGTTTCTGTTGAACAATATTCAGCTCAAATCTCCATCAAAATCACCACATTTGAAGCAAAAAACACTTTTACTTTTTACTTTTCAAACAGGTTCTTTAATACTTTTATTTCTCAAACTTCCCAAAATCCCTTTCTTTCTCTCTGTCTTTTATCCTCCTTCCTTTCTCTCTCTCCCTCTTTTTTATCCTCCTTCCTCTCTCTCTCCCTCTTTTTATCCTCCTTCCTTCTTCTCTCTCTCTCTCTCTCTCCCTCTTTTTTATCCTCCTTCCTCTCTCCCTCTCCATCTTTTTTATCCTCCTTTCTCTCTCCCCCTCCCTCTTTTTTATCCTCCTTCCTCTCCCTCTCCCTCTTTTTTATCCTCATTCCTCTCTCCCTCTTTTTTTATCCTTCTTCCTCTCCCTCTTTCCTTTTTCATTCTTCTTCCTCTCCCACCTTCCCCTCTCTCCGCATCTCTCTCCCTTCCTCCTCTACCTCCTTACTCGCTCTATCTCTTTTTCATCCTCGTTCCTCTCCCCCCTTCCCCCCTCTGTCCCCCTCTCCCCACCTCTTTCCCTTCCTCCTTGACCTCCTTCCATTCCCTCTCTCTTTTTTATCCTCTTCTTTCCCACTCTCCTTTTTCATCCTCCTTCCTTTCTCGCTCTTTCACTCTTTTTATCCTTCTTGCTCTATCCCCCTCTCCCCCCTCCTCTCCCTCCTCTCCCCTTCCTCTCCCTCCCCCGTCATGTCCGACAGAGTATAGGTGTTGCTGTTCTGCCTCCAGCGGCGCGCCTCACTGCCCCCCCTGCTGGCTGGAGCAGGTTACCTCACGCTGACCTGTTTAATTGCGTGGCTGTCCCGGGGCCCCCGTGGCGAGAGCACAGACACAGAGGGGACAGCGGACTTGTTATAACGCGGCGGCCATTTTAATGCGACTCTCACACCTTCAGTCTTTGCTGTTTGGAGAGGCACCTGGAGAGGACGAGTGTGAGAGGAACACGACCACGACGATCTGCGCGAGGATCCGCGCGAGGATCCGCGCGACGATCCGCGCGAGGATCCGCGCGAGGATCCGCGCGACGATCCGCGCGACGATCCGCGCGACGATCCAGATGACGATCCAGATGACATTTCAGACGATGATCCACACAACAATCCAGACGACGATCCACGCGACGATCTGCGCGATGATCCGCCGAACGATCCACACAGTGATCCAGATGCCACGCACACAGACCGCAAACACACAGACCGCAAACATACTTATACACTGAGCGCATTAAAGCTGACCTACTCTATAAAATTGACTTTTCACCGCCTTTGAACCGCGTCCTCTTCGTTTCCCACCATTTCCCTGAAGTTATATTTGGAGTGATTCATGTTTAATCTTTATTTGGTTATTTTCAAGACGCCATTTTGTCGATCTGCCCCATTTTCACCTCCACCTGTGTACGCACTTCCTTCTCCAGTTTTATTTTCTTAATCGTTGATACGCGTAGGATTTGGCAGGGTCGTGTCGTCATTTTAGTTCAACTAAAAAAAAAAAAAGTGCTGCTCTAGTGACAGCTGTCCATAGGGGGCGTCGAGGGCTACACGGCGCTTTGTTGTGATGAAGTTTACGCCGACGTCACGCCACATTGGACGCCGTAGTTTTCTAACAAGGAAGTCAGCGGATTTGTCCATCCATCCATTTTCTTCCGCTTATCCGGGGCCGGGTCGCGGGGGTAGTAGTCTAAGCAGGGACTCCCAGACTTCCCTCACCCCAGACACCCCCTCCAGCTCCTCAGGTGGGACCCCAAGTCTCCCCAGTCGAGAGCCATAGTTCCACTAGAACACCTTAAACCTCCCCGGGGAGGCGTCCAGGAGGCATATATTGGTAAATCAAGAGCACCGGGTCTCGTCAGCGGATTTGTTTTTTATTAAGTCGTTTTAGATGAATATTGTGATTTAAAATGTGTAAATTGTAACACAATGATCCACAAGTGTCAGAGATGAGAACTATAGAGACACAAGTGCAATATGTCTGATTTAAAAGCGCTATAACTGATTTTTACCGTCTTAAAATCGTTAAAAAAAACACACAATTTGTTCATTTTAAAGAGTTTGCAGTGGTTCAAAGTTACTCCTCACTGATCTTATGCATTCAGAACATCCTAATGACTCACCAGGATGAGTTTATAAGCACTTTACACTTTACACAACTCTCAGATTGGAGTTTTGCTGTCGGGACACCGTAAACGTTAGCATTAGCATGTCCAAAAGCCCAACACGTAACAAAAATAACTGGTCCAAACCCTAATCTTAACCTAAAAGTGAAATAATACAGTAATAATAAATATTTGCTACAGAAATATGAAAAAAAAACCCAACAAAACAGAATGCTGAGCTCAAATCCTTTTTCCTGTCTAACATGCTAACGGTGCACTTCCTGATTATCAGACAATAAAGCTTCATAATTAGATGCAAATCGTACACAGAGGACTTATGATGACCACAAAAGCTGCTTATGTGATATATCCGTGCTGTGGCAAGACACGTTTAGCTCAAAAACATGGGTTAAAAAGGTACGTGACCTTTGACCTTTGACCCTAGAATGGTCCAAGGCCAACCAGTAGCACAAATAAACTGAAGACAAAATGAAAAAAACACTCGATTTTAATCAGGATTTTAAACAGGCCTATGACGCAGAACTTAAAAGTCAGTGTGCGAACCTGTTAACGAAACTACTGAATATTGCGCCAGGTTTGTGAAGTCGTAGTGTGCAGTTTTATATTACGTTTTTGTATATTTATGAAGAATTGTCATGTGGGTGTCATCTAAAACCTCTTCAGACATGTTTTTGATGAGGGAACAGCTTTAAAACATGGGAGAAAGCTCTAAAAAATCTTAAAAATTATTGTTTGGGTTTCAAAATCTGTATGGAGTCTGTTCTTCAGCATCGAAAAATCAATCAAGTTTCAATCTGTCCAAAGTAAAACAAAGACAAACAAACTGAGCTCTGTTTTGAATGTGGCCTCCTGTCAGAGCCTTAAAGCATTTGGGTTTTTACAAAATGGAGTCTGAAAAAGCAGTGGAATCAGGTGAGGTTTAATGAGATAATTAAATGTAATTAAAATTTCATTGTGAGGTATTTTTAGTGAAGGTAATAATAAGCATTCATAAATTTAACTATGCGCCTGAGGTCTGAGGAGGCCACGCCACACGCTTCTCTTTGTCGGCCAAAAATAGTACTTAAGTAAGAGTAACATTACTTCAAAATTATTTCCTCGTCACAAACACAGACCTGGAGTTGTGTTTTGTTGCATTCACACGTTTAACACACAAAGCCTGCAGATTTAGGCTTCTTCTCAAACTGAAAACACTCTGTTCCACCTTGTGATGTCATCATGTGGTGATACAGGAAGTGCTCCGCTGTGTTTTTAAACTCCACACACCTTCACTAGAATCATTTGGATATAATTTAAAACCTGGAATGTCCAATTTCGACTGAACTAAATGTAAAAGGAGCTGTTAACTTGAAAAACTACCAGTTCATGACATCACAAGGTGGAACAGAGCATTTTGAGCTTTAGCGTTACGTATGTTTAGACAATTACAAGAATTTGTTACCAAGAACTTGTTAAAGAGGAGGTATTTACTTCTATGTGATATTAAAGAGGAGGTACTTTAGTTCTATGGGGGTATTAAAGAGGAGGTATTTACTTCTATGGGGTATTAAAGAGGAGGTATTTACTTCTACGGGGTATTAAAGAGGAGGTACTTTACTTCTATGGGGTATTAAAGAGGAGGTATTTACTTCTATGGGGTATTAAAGAGGAGGTACTTTACTTCTATGGGGTATTAAAGAGGAGGTATTTACTTCTATGGGGTATTAAAGAGGAGGTATTTCCTTCTGTGGGGTATTAAAGAGGAGGTATTTACTTCTATGGGGTATTAAAGAGGAGGTATTTACTTCTATGGGGTATTAAAGAGGAGGTATTTCCTTCTGTGGGGTATTAAA
Source organism: Periophthalmus magnuspinnatus (assembly GCF_009829125.3). Classification (NCBI taxonomy): domain Eukaryota; kingdom Metazoa; phylum Chordata; class Actinopteri; order Gobiiformes; family Gobiidae; genus Periophthalmus; species Periophthalmus magnuspinnatus. Next base: position 30,650,335 of record NC_047138.1, on the reverse strand, counting down.
GAGGAGGTATTTACTTCTATGGGGTATTAAAGAGGAGGTATTTACTTCTATGTTGTATTAAAGAGGAGGTATTTCCTTCTGTGGGGTATTAAAGAGGAGGTATTTCCTTCTGTGGGGTATTAAAGAGGAGGTATTTACTTCTATGGGGTATTAAAGAGGAGGTATTTACTTCTATGGGGTATTAAAGAGGAGGTTATATGTTATATTCACCCAAAACAACATATTAACATGTTTTATAAGCTTCACTTTAATTTAATGAAACCACTGCACATCACATCAGGTTTGTGAAGTCGTAGTGCACAGTTTTGTATCATGTTTTTGTACATTTATGGAGAGTTGTCGTGTGGAGCGTGGGTGATGTAGGCTTGTGGGCGGAGCTTTGTACCTAAGGAGGGTTTGAATAGGGCCCGGGACAGATCTCTAGATTACTCAAACATGCCTAAAACCTCTTCAGACGTGTTTTTGGTGAGGAAACAATGTTAAAACATGGAAGAAAGCTCCAAAAAGTCGACTTTGCGTAAAACCTCCTCTTTAAAAACAGGTACAAAGCTCAGATCTCATTTCCAAACTTTTTAGCGTTAATTTAAACGTTCATCTCGTTCCCAGTAGTTCTGTGTTATTATCGTGAGCAGAAAGAGAGTTAAACTAAACCTCACTCTTGCATTTCTAAGAGCATATGTGCCGCGGTGAGGTGAGAGGCCCCCTGGAGGCCGGAGGTGCTAATTTAGTCCCAGGTTCGAGACTCGAGGAGGAGCCGTGTGGATTAAAACCATTAAAACCCAAAGTGTAGAGGAGCCGGGAGGAGGTACCGCCAATGTTCTCCTAATGAGGCAGGAGCGCAGCAGTCACCTCCTCGACCACTGTTTCAAAATATAATGACTTCTACCGACGAGCCTGAAACGGACCGAGGAGGGTCATTTACGACGCGAAGGTTAAACGACACTTTACTGTTTCTGTGGGGAAATGTGTCCTCTGCATTTGACCCATCCACACGCGCTCAGCTACACGACTTTTCCCTTTTTTCCACACGACGACTTCTTTTTTTTACATTTCTATCCATCCTTATTTTTCCTTTGACGCATCCAATAACTGACTGGAAGAATCCCGGCGACACCTGCGCTCTGATTGGTCGAGAAGATGGAGCAGGAAGTACCGCGCATGATCACTTCCTGTTTGTAACGCGGCGCTAGCAGGTTAGCGATGTCCATTTATATAAAACAGTCTATGGACCCGTCCTCCAGTGTCTCTGGGTTAAACCTGGAGCAGTGGGGCCTCGGCTGCACAAGGAGAACAGGCGGGTTTACAGGTCAGATCAGTGGAGAGGCGATCCCGCTCACAGTGAGAATGCACGTTTTTCGATATGTTTGAGCAATAAAAACATCTGCAGTTGAATAAATGCAAGTTTAATGCCATACTGTGGGATATTCCAGGTGAGGCGATCACATCTGGACACAAATACAAAAGGGCATAATCAGACACCGTGTTTTATTGATCTAAAGGTGCACTACGTAACCTTTCTGGAGGAGGGCAGGTACGCTCATGTTTGTTTTTATGGAGATGCTGCTCTGTCAGGAATATTCTGCATGAAGGAGGAGAGAAAAAGGAGAGGAAGAGGAGAGGGGGAGGAGAGGAAGACGAGAGAGGGAGAGGGGAGGGGGAGGAGAGGAAGAGGAGAGAGGGAGGAGAGGAAGAGGAGAGAGAGATGGGAGGGGGAGGAGAGAGGGAAGAGAAGAAGAGGAGAGGAGGAGGAGAGAGGGAGGAGAGGAAGAGGAGAGGGAGAGGGGAGGAGAGGAAGAGGAGAGAGATGGGAGGGGGAGGAGAGAGGGAAGAGAGGAAGAGGAGAGGGAGAGGGGAGATGGACAAGAAGAGGAGAGAGGGAGGAGAGGAAGAGGGGAGGAAGAGGAGATGAAGAAGAGCAGAAGAGAGACAGAGGAAGAGGGGAGGAAGAAGAGAAGACGGGGAAGAGGAACGAAAGAGGAGAGGAAGAAAGGACAAGATGGAGAAGATGAAAAAGAGAAGTTGAAGAAGAGAAGAGAGACAGAGGAAGAGAGGAGAAAGAGGAGAGAAGGAAGTGAGGAAGAAGAGAAGAAGGGAGGCAGAGGAGAGGAAGAGAGAGGAGAGAAAGAGAAGATAAAGAGCAGAGAAAGGGGAGAGTTGGAGGTGAGAACATTTCATGGTGAGTCTGGATGAGCTGCTCTGACGCCTCAGGCCCACAGGGGGCAGCACAGAGAGGACAGAGTGTGTGCTGCTGATAAGTGTGTGTGAAATCAGTGCAAACAGGCTGTGTGCTCTCACTTTTACTCGAGTAAACGTTAGAGTCGAAGGATTACTCTTTACTTTGACGTGTACTATTACTTCAGGACCCCCTCATGTTTCTCTCCTGCTCTTGTGGCTGTAGTTGTCACTTTCAGAGCGTTTTCAGTAAATCAACAAGAGCTGAGCCAGAACCATTCACTGCAGGGGCCCCACAAAGACAACCAAGGGCCCCCTGAAAGAGAGATCCGGCCCTGTGGATAAAAGAGGAATAAAGCAGGGCTAAACCAGGGCTAAACCAGGACTAAACCAGGACTAAACCAGGGCTAAACCAGGACTAAACCAGGGCTAAACCAGGGCTAAACCAGGACTAAACGAGGGCTAAACCAGGACTAAACGAGAGCTAAACCAGGACTAAACCAGGGCTAAACCAGGGCTAAACCAGGGCTAAACCAGGACTGAACCAGGATTAAACCAGGGCTAAACCTGGACTAAACCAGCACTAAACATGGACTAAACCAGGACTAAACATGGACTAAACCAGGACTAAACCAGAGCTAAACCAGGACTAAGACAGGACTAAGACAGGACTAAGACAGGACTAAACCAGGACTAAACCAGGACTGAACCAGGACAGAACCAGGACTAAACCAGGACAGAACCAGGACTGAACCAGGACCGAACCAGGACCAAACCAGGACTAAACCAGGACTAAACCAGGACTAAACCAGGACTAAAACAGGACTAAACCAAGGCTAAACCAGGGCTAAACCAGGACTAAACCAGGGCTAAACCAGGGCTAAACCAGGGCTAAACCAGGACTGAACCAGGATTAAACCAGGGCTAAACCTGGACTAAACCAGCACTAAACATGGACTAAACCAGGACTAAACATGGACTAAACCAGGACTAAACCAGAGCTAAACCAGGACTAAGACAGGACTAAGACAGGACTAAGACAGGACTAAACCAGGACTAAACCAGGACTGAACCAGGACAGAACCAGGACTAAACCAGGACAGAACCAGGACTGAACCAGGACCGAACCAGGACCAAACCAGGACTAAACCAGGACTAAACCAGGACTAAACCAGGACTAAAACAGGACTAAACCAAGGCTAAACCAGGGCTAAACCAGGACTAAACCAGGGCTAAACCAGGGCTAAACCAGGACTAAACCAGGACTAAACCAGAGCTAAAACAGGACTAAAACAGAAATAAACCTGGACTAAACCAGGACCGAACCAGGACTGAACCAGGACCGAACCAGGACTAAACCATGAGTAAACCAGAACTAAACCAGGACTAAACCAGGACTAAACCAGGACTAAACCAGGACTAAACCAGGACAGAACCAGGGCTAAACCAGGGCTAAACCAGGACTAAACCAGGGCTAAACCAGGACTAAACCAGGGCTAAACCAGGACTGAACCAGGGCTAAACCAGGGCTAAACCAGGGCTAAACCAGAGCTAAACCAGGACTAAACCAGGGCTAAACCAGGGCTAAACCAGGACTAAACCAGGGCTAAACCAGGACTAAACATGGACTAAACCAGGACTAAACACGGACTAAACCAGGACTAAACCAGAGCTAAACCAGGACTAAACCAGGGCTAAACCAGGGCTAAACCAGGGCTAAACCAGGGCTAAACCAGGACTAAACCAGGGCTAAACCAGGGCTAAACCAGGGCTAAACCAGGACTAAACCAGGACTAAACCAGGACTAAACCAGGACTAAACCAGGGCTAAATCAGAGCGAAACCAGAGCTAGTGCTGCCTGGAGGCTGGAGGAGGTGGAGGAGGTAGATTGTTTCCTCTCTTCGTGTATGTGAACTGTTTGGGTGGATGAGGAGGTGGAGGAGGTGGAGGATGGATGTGTGTAGTGGCACCTCCAGCCCTGAGGCCGGCCCCACAGTAATTACACAGTCCAGTGAGCTCCTGGACACAGCTGCCCCCTCTCCCCCCGTCAGGACTGAACACAGACACGAATCAAACGCACACACAGCAGACCACACACACACACGCACACACACCCCGACACACACACACACACACCCCCACACACACACCCCACACGCACACACACCCACCCCGACACACACACACACACACCCCCACACACACACCCCACATGCACACACACCCACCCCGACACACACCCCGACAGACACACACACAGACACACACCCACACACACACCGACACACCCCCACACCCACCCACTGACACACACACACACACACCCCGACACAGACATACACTGACACACAGACACACACAGACACTCACCCCCGCAGACACACACACACACACACTAACACACACACGCACACCCCGACACACATACACACACACCCCCACCGACACACATACACTGACACACACAGAGACACACACAAACACACCCCGACACACACACACAGACACACCCCTACACACACACACAGACACACCCCTACACACACACACAGACACACACATACACACACACACAGACACACACATATACACACACACTGACACACACAAACTTTTGGATTCTGCAACAGCAAAGTACAAGAAGAACAGTGGAACAAAAAGATGAATAAAGATTTAAACAGTTTAACTAGAGAAATAAAGGTACAGTGTGTAACTTTATGGAGCTCACACCTGTTTGAATGTAAGGTAAAAACACACCACGGAATATTCTCCAGAGAGAAAGAGAGGGAAAGAAAGAGAGAGAGAGAAGAGAAAGAAAGAGAGAGAGAAGAGAAAGAAAGACAGAGACAGAGGGAAAGAAAGTGAGGGAGAAAGAGAGAGGGAAAGAGAGAGAGAGAAGAGAAAGAAAGAGAGGCATATAGGGAGAGGGAAAGAAAGAGAGAGAGAGAAGAGAAAGAAAGAGAGAGAGACATAGAGAGGGAAATAAAGAAAAAGAAACAGAGAGAGACATAGAGAGAGGGATAAGTAGTGGCAAAGTACAGCCAAGAGAACAACTTTTTGATGTAAAACAAGCAGGAGCGGGTCAGGTTTGTGGAGAGGCGAGCATGTACGTGTTTGGGCTGAAATATGACAAACTGTGGCTTTAAATGCTCTATATGTAAAGGAGTAAAGTGATGTGACTGTGGTGTGGTTGTGTCTTTGGGCAAAGCACTCAGACTTTTAAAACTACATTTGATTGATGATTTAGAAAAATCAGACTCATCATTTTTACCGAAATGATTTTAATTTTACAAACCAACAGAGGGCGCAATAACTCCACCTGATGCCCTGCCAAACTGGGGAACTGGAATCTAAAAACAGAGCCTCCTCTCTCTCCTCTTCCTTGCCCCCTCTTCCTCCTTTTGTGTCCTCTCACTCTCATCCTCACTCCTTCTCTTCTCCTCTCTCTCTTTCCTCTCCTTCACCCTCCTTCCTCGTTTTATGTATTTGTATTTATTTATTAAAGGGATCAATACATATTAAATAAGCCCTTCTTTCCTTCCTTCCCTTCCCCCTCTCTCCTCTCTTTTGCCCTCTCTCATGTCTGACCAGAGTGGTTCTCTCTCTCTCTTTCCCCCTCCCTCTTCTCTCTTCCTCTCTCTCTCTCTCTCTCTGTGCTTCTTCTCCATATTTGTGGGAGCAGACAAGACCAGAACAGTCTCTCTCTCCTTTCTCTCTCCTCCTTCTCTCTTTCTCGCTCCCTCTCTCCTTTCCTCTCAGACAGGACCCTGCTGACTCGAGTGATGTTTGACTCAGGTGGTGTTGGTATTTGACTAGGGTGGTGTTAGACTCGGGTGGTGTTTGACTTGGGTTGTGTTTGACTCAGTTGTCTTTCACCCGGGTGGCATTTGACTCGGGTGGTGTTTGACTCGGGTGGTGTTTGACTCGGGTGGTGTTTGACTCGGGTGGTGTTTGACTCAGTTGGTGTTTGACTCGGGTGGCGTTTGACTCGGGTGGCGTTTGACTCGGGTGGTGTTTGACTCGGGTGGTGTTTGACTCAGTTGGTGTTTGACTCGGGTGGCGTTTGACTCGGGTGGTGTTTGACTCGGGTGGTGTTTGACTCAGTTGGTGTTTGACTCGGGTGGTGTTTGACTCGGGTGGTGTTTGACTCGGGTGGTGTTTGACTCGGGTGGTGTTTGACTCGGGTGGTGTTTGACTCAGTTGGTGTTTGACTCGGGTGGCGTTTGACTCGGTTCGTGTTTGACTCGGGTGGTGTTTGACTCGGGTGGCGTTTGACTCGGGTGGTGTTTGACTCGGGTGGCGTTAAGAGGAGAAGAGTGGAGAAGGAGTGGTGGAGAGGAGGAGGAGAAAGGAGTAGTGAGGAAAGAAGGAGGGGAGAGATGGAGAAGAGTGGAGTACAGGACTCCTTCAGGCACAGGTGGGTTTGTTGATAATAAGTGAAAATGATGCATTGTGACTGTGAGTGGGCTTGCCTCTCCACAGATCTGACCTGTCAATTGTTTAAGTGGTGTCACCTGTTTGTCTCCATGGAAAAATATATAGTTTAATGCCACACACTGACTCTACATCAGAAAAGTGACACAGAGCAGCTTTAATTCAGGCTTTAAAGCAGTGAATTTACATCAAAGGAAGGAAAGGAGGAGGAGACAAGGAGACAGGAGAGGAGGAGACAAGGAGAGGAGGAGATAGGAAGGGAGGAGGAGACAGGAGAGGAGGAGACAGAAAGGAAGAGGAGACAAGGAGACAGGAGAGGAGGATCAAGGACACAGGAGAGGATAAGACAGAAAGTAGGAGGAGACAAGGAGACAGGAGAGGAAGAGACAAGGAGAGGAGGAGATAGGAAAGGAGGAGGAGGTATGGAGACAGGAAAGGAGGAGGATCGGAGATATGAGACAGAAGAGGAGGAGACAGGAGAGTTGGAAGCTAAAAGACAGAAAAGGAGGGAGGAGACAGGAGAGGGGAGGAGGAGTAGGTAGGAGACGAGGAGGAGAGTGTGAAACTTCTCTCTCACTCTTGAATGGGGAGAAAGAGAGAGAAATACAGTAGAGGAGAGGAAAGAGGAGGAATAGAAGGAAGATGAGGAGAGAGGGAGGAAAGAAAGAGGGTAAAGAAAAGAAAGGAGAGAGGACAGTGCTCAGTGTGGAGGAGGTGCAGAGTCGTCCATGGATGGATCATAAACAGTCAGTATTTGAGGATCGATTCCTGCTCAAATGAGTATCTAGTTTGAATCCCCCTCCCTGCACCTCCTCCTCCCTGCACCTCCTTCCTGCACGTCCCCCTCCCTGCACCTCCTCCTCCCTGCACCTCCTCCTCCCTGCACCTCCTCCTCCCTGCACCTCCTCCCTGCACGTCCTCCTCCCTGCACTTCCTCCTCCCTGCATGTCCCCCTCCCTGCACCTCCTCCCTGCACCTCCTCCTCCCTGCACCTCCTCCTCCCTGCATGTCCTCCTCCCTGCACGTCCCCCTCCCTGCACCTCCTCCTTGCACCTTCTCCTTGCACCTCCTCCTCCCTGCACGTCTTCCTTGCACCTCCTCCTCCCTGCACCTCCTCCTTGCACCTCCTCCTCCCTGCACGTCCCCCTCCCTGCATGTCCTCCTCCCTGCACCTCCTCCTTGCACCTCCTCCTCCCTGCACGTCCTCCTCCCTGCACGTCCCCCTCCCTGCACCTCCTCCTCCCTGCACGTCCCCCTCCCTGCACCTCCTCCCTGCACCTCCTCCTTGCACCTCCTCCTTCCACCTCCTCCTCCCTGCACGTCCTCCTCCCTGCACGTCTCCCTCCCTGCACGTCCTCCCTGCACCTCCTCCTCCCTGCACGTTCTCCGCCCTCTTGCCTGCACCTCCTCCTCCCTTCACCTCCTCCTCCCTGCACCTCCTCCTCCCTGCACCTCCTCCTCCTGTTGTCTCACGCCCATTGCACCTCCTTCTCCCTGCACCTCCTCCCTGCATGTTCTCCTCCCTGCACGTTCTCCGCCCTCTTGCCTGAACCTCCTCCTCCCTGCACCTCCTCCTCCTGTTGTCTCAGGCCCATTTCTTCTCCTCGATCCCCCATGTTCAAACGTGTGTGTGTGTGGACTGTGATTTATAACATTTCGGGGACTTACATGATGGACGACACCAGGACTTTGTTATTACATCAACGACGCGGTTTAAAAGTCAGATCTGGTTCAAAAAGGTTCAGTTTAAAGTTTACGGTAAAAAGTGAAAAGGAAACGGTCACAAAACGGTCTCCAGGAAATGAATGGACGTGAGTGTGATGTCCCCGCAAAGCAGTGAAACCGTGCGTGTGTGTGTCGTAGACGGCGAAGCGGGCGACTGAAACGCCTCGATGGCTCTTTGAAGCTGCTCGCTGACCGCACAGGGCAGTCGCTCGCCGGGAGAGAGGAGGAGGAGGAGGAGGAGGAGGAGGGGGGAGGCTCTGGGGGGACGGGTGTGAACTCTGTCATTTGTGCACAGCTGTTTCTTTCATGTTCCCTCTCTCTCTCTTTCCTCCTCCTTTACTCTACCGCTCCTCCTTTCCTGTCTACTTCACTCTCTTTCCCTCCTCCTCTTGTCTCCCCTCTCTTCCCATCTTTCCCTCCTCCCCCCTCTCTCCTCCTCCTCTCTCTTCCACCGCGCTCTCTTCTCCGTTCTCTCTCTCTTTCCTTTTTCTCTCCATCCTCTTCCCCATCTTTCTCCCTCCTCTTTTCTCTCCCCTCCTTCTTTCCTCATTACTCCTCTCTCCTCCTCTCCACCAATCTTTCTACACTCTTGTCCACCTATCTTTCTCCCTCCTCTCCCCCATTTCTCTTCCCTCTCACTTTTCTCCTCGCCTCCTCTTCATGTCTCTACTACTCTTTCTCCTCTCCCCCCTCCTTTCTTCTCTCTGTCCCCGCTTTCTCCTCCTCCTCTGTTCTCCCCCCTTCTCTTCTCCTCTCTCCCCCTCACCCTCCTCATCTCTCCCCTTCATCCTCTCGTCCCTCCCCTCCTCTATCCCCTTCTTCCCCCTTCCTCTCCTCCCTCGCTCCCCTCCTCTGTTCGCCTCCTCCCTCTATCTTCTTCCCCTTCCTTCTCCTCTTCCTCTCCTCTCTTTATCCTCTCTCCTCCACCTCTCCATCTCTCACCCTCCTCCCCTCCTCCTCCCCCTAACACTTTTTCTTTCTTTCTGCTGGCTTCACTCCTCTCTCCCCTCCTCCACTCCTCCCTCTATCCCCTCTCCTCCTCCTCCTCCTAACATTCTCTTTTTCTTTCTGCTGGCTGCACTCCCCCTCCTCCTCTCCCTCTTTTCTTCTCCTCCTCTTCTCTCTGTCTCCTCCCCTCCTCCTCTCCTCCTCCTTCTAACAGTCTTTCTTTCTTTCTGCAGCCTGTACTCCTCTCCTCCCTCCTCCTCTCCACCTCATTCTCCCCTTCTGCTCTCCTTCTCCTAACACTCAGTTTCTTTCTTTCTTTCTTTCTTTCTTTCTTTCTTTCTTTCTTTCTTTCTTTCTTTCTTTCTTTCTTTCTTTCTTTCTTTCTGGCTGCTCTCTGTTTCCTCTTCCCCCTCCTCCTCTCTCTCCTCTCCTCCCCTCCTCCTCTCTCTCACCTCTCACCTCCTGACGCCTCTTGACTCCTCCTGACGCCTCCTGACTCCTCTCAACGCCTCCTGATGCCTCCTGACTCCTCCTAACTCCTCCTCACGCCTCCTGACTCCCCCTCACAGTACCACAGTCCACTATCACAGGTCCAAACTGTGTCGTGTTCTCCTCCTGACTCCTCCTGACACCTCCTGACTCCTCCTAACTCCTCCTGATGTCTCCTGACTCCTCCTCACAGTACCACAGTCCACTATCACAGGTCCAAACTGTGTCGTGTTCTCCTCCTGATTCCTCCTGACTCCTCCTGACTCCTCCTGACTCCTCCTGACACCTCCTAACTCCTCCTGACTCCTCCTGACTCCTCCTGACTCCTCGCTCGTGCTCTGGCTCGTAGTGTCCAGACTCTCGACTTTAACCCAATGTGTCGCTGCACCAATTAACAACAATTAACACCAGCACCAAGAGCAGCTGCGACGAGAACTGGCATCTGGAGGAATTAGACACAGGGAGGAGAGGAGGAGGGGGAGAGGGGGTCCCGGGAGAGGAGGGAGGGAGGAGAGTCCTGGTGTCTCCTCCAGTGTGAGTTTTTGTCTCTGAACCAGATGTGGTGTGACTCAGAGAGAGAGAGAAAAACAAAGAGAGGAAAAGAGGAGAGACAGAGGAGAAAGGAGGAGGGGGGGAGGAATGAGGAAAGAGAGAGCAAGATAGGGAGAGAAAGCAGGGGGAGAGAGAGAAAAAATAAAGACAGGTAAAGAGAGAGAGGAGAAAGAGGGGGAGAGAGAGAGGGGGGAGAGAGAATGAGGAGAGAGAGGGAGGGAGACAGAGGGAGAGAGGGCAGGGAGAGATAGAAAAAAGGAAGATAGGTAAAGAGGGGAGAGAAGATAGAAGAGAGAGAGAAGAGAGAGGCAATGAGAGATTAAGAAGAGAGAGGGAGAGATAGTGAGGAGAGAGGGAGAGAGAATGAGGACAGGGAGAGTGAGAGAGAGGGAGGAGAAAGACAGAAAGGGAGAGGGAATGAGGAGAGAGAGAGAGAGAGAAAGGGGGGTGACAAGAGAGACAGAGAAAAAGAGAGAGAGACAGAAATAGGAGGAGAAGCGGGAGAGAGGGGGATAGAAGGGGTAAGTGAGAGCGACGGAGAAAGAAAAGAAAGAGTGAGAGATGGAGGAAGGAGTGATAAGGAGGAGAGAGTGAGAAAGTGAGGAGAGAGGAAGATAAACGATGAGAGGGAGAGAGAAGAAGGGAGAAGAGACCGAGACGTTTTACCACGTGATGACATCACAAGGTGGAACAGAGTGTTTTCAGTTTGAGAGAAAAACTCAGCCCAAATGTTCAGGTGTGTGTGTTGGGGTGTGTTAGTGTGTGTGTGTGTTGGTGTGTGTTGGGGTGTGTTTGTGTGTGTGTGTGTGTGTTGGTGTGTGTGTTTGTGTGTGTATGTGTGTGTGTGTGTGTTGGTGTGTTTTTGTGTGCGTGTGTGTTTGTGCGTGTTGGTGTGCGTGTGTTTGTGTGTTTGTGTGTGTGTTTGTGTGTGCATGTTTGTGGGTGTGTTTGTGTGTTAAACATGTGCGAATGAAACAAAACACAACTCCAGTTTGTGTGTTTGTATAATAAAAGTACATTATAAAAAAGTGTTTGTGTAACTTTGTAAACTCTAAAGTAAAGTGTGCGACTGATTAAAAACAGGTTCTTTTGAGCGTTAACAATCACCGACTGTTTATCTGAGCAACGCACCTTTTTATTTCAATCATCTTCTTCTCACAACATTACACACACACACACACATACACACACACACACTTTTTATTTATTTTATTTATTTATTTTTTACCTTAAAGTCATTAAAGTGTTTATGTTGTGTGTTTAAATCCGTCTGGTCTCACACTCACGACACAACGAGTCATTTCACCGGGAAAACTATAATTATTCGTTCCGTTGTGAGTTTTGATTTGCCCGTTTCCATGGAGACGGTAAATCCGCTCAAACCCTGCAGACGTGCTCTTCTCCCGTCGAACCGAAAACACCCCGTTCCACCTGGTGATGTCATCGAGTGGTAAAACAGGAAGTGCTCCGCCGTGTTTTTAAACTCCACTGTCTCACTCTCTTCTCCTTCCTTCTTTCTCTCATCCTCCATCTTCCTCTCTCCTTCCTTCTATCCTCCTCTCTGTCCCTCTCCTTCTCCTCTCTCTCTCTTAGGACATTGCTAGCTCTCTTCCTCCTGCCCCCTCTCTCCTCCTCTGCCTCTCCTCCTCCTCTCATCGTTAGCCCCCCGTCACCCCGCTCCCTTCCTCACTCTCTCTCCTCCTTATCATTCTTTCCTCTCTCCTCCGCTCTCTCTTACCTCTTCTATCACCCTCTCTTTCCCTCTCCTTCTCCTCTCTGTCTCTCTCTCCTCATCACTCCCTTTCTCTTTCTCTCCCCCAGCCCCCCTTCTCTCCTTATTCTCTCTCCCTCCCCCCGTCTCTCTCCTCATTTTCTCTCTCCCCTCCTCTCTCCTCACTCCCTCCTAATTCTCTCTCCCCAGCCCCTCTCTCTCTCGTCGACCCTCCACTCTCTCCCTTCCTCTCTCTCCTCCCCCCTCCTCATTCTTTCTCTCCTCACCCCTCTCTCTCTCCTCATTCTCTCTCTCCCTCTATCTCCCCCTCTCTCTCCTCATTTTCTCTCTATCGCTCTCTTCTCACCCTGTCTCTCTCCTCATCCCCCCTCCCCTCTCTCCTCATTCCCATCATCTCTTCTCACCCCTCTCTTTCTTTTCCCCCTCTCTCTCCTCACCCCTCTCTCTCTGTCCTCACCCGTCCTCATTTAATCATTCTGATTTTGTCGTTTTTGTTTGCAGCTCTGTGGTCGCTGTGACACATGCGAACAACTCCATCTCTCTCCCTGCTTTCGCTCTCTCTATCTTTCCTTCTCTCCTCCCTCACTGTCTCTTAGTCTCTCCATCTCCCCCTCCCTTTTCTATTTTCTTCTCTTTCTCTCTCCCTGTCTCTTTTATTCTTCCCCATAGCTCTACAATTTTTCCCTTGTTTCTTTCTTTAACTATTCCCCTATTTTCATATTTGTCTCTCCCTCTCTCTCCTACTCTCTCCATCCCTCTCTTCTCTCCCTTCTTACACATTAGCAGACTGGGACAGTGTTATCTCTCCTCTTTCCTCCTCTTATCCTCTCTTCTCTCCCTCCTTTCTCACACAATAGCAGACACTGTTAGCGCCAGACTCCCTTCTCTCTCTCTCTCCTCCATCTCTCTTTCACATTAGCAGTCTGGGACATTGTCAGCGCTGGACTCCCCCCCTCTCTCTCCTCTCCTTCTCTTCTCTCCCTCTTCTCATCCCTCTCTCGTTCGCGTTAGCAGTCTGGGACATTGTAAGCGCTGGACTCCCCTCTCTCTCTTCTCTCCCTCTCTCCTCTCATCCCTCTCTCGTCTGGGACATTGTTAGCGCTGGACTCCCCTCTCTCTTCTCTCCTCTCCCTCTCCCCTCTCCGTCTCTTCTCTCCCTCCTCTCATCCCTCTCTTGTCTGAGACCTTGTTAGTGCTGGTCTCCCCTCTCTCTCTCTCCTCTCCCTCTCTTCTCTCCCTCCTCTCATCCCTCTCTCGTCTGGGACATTGTTAGCGCTGGACTCTCCTCTCTCTTCTCTCCTCTCCCTCTCTTCTCTCCCTCCTCTCATCCCTCTCTCGTCTGGGACATTGTTAGCGCTGGACTCTCCTCTCTCTCTTCTCTCCTCTCCCTCTCTCCTCTCCCTCTCTTATCTCCCTCCTCTCATCCCTCTCTCGTCTGGGACATTGTTAGCGCTGGACTCCTCTCCCTCTCTCCTCTCCCTCTCTCCTCTCCCTCCTCTCATCCCTCTCTCGTCTGGGACATTGTTAGCGCTGCATGGGGTGTGAAGGGGCCTCCGTTGGTTTGTTGTTGCTAATTTCACACCTCAGGAGAAGGACCTAAGGTGTGGGAGCAGCCAGAGGAAATTAGAAAGTGTTCAGAAAGAGGAATGAACAGATGTAAAAGTGAAAAGACGAGAGCGAGCGGCGGCCGCACAAACGACTCGTGCGACGTTTTTTGGATCATTGTCCCGTTGTCGAGTTTTTCTAATGAACAAAATACAAAATTCTCGTTGAAAATGACCTCACAAACAGACGCCGGTGCGGATGACAACACGACGCCTCGTTCACAGCAAGACGCACAACACGGATGTATTTTGTGTTTAGATTATGGATCGTTTACTTTTAAAGCACCGATGTGTAACTTTTTCAGCCAAAGCAAAGACTAAGAATAACACATTTTGCATTTTATGTTTATGTTGCACTGAAATATAAAGAAAAATACGTCGTTACAAGCGGTGGAACATAACAAAGTGGAAGTAGTGTACTATATAAACTGTGTAAGTACAATATGAGTCAGTAACATCTACAAAGCTCAAAACGCTCTGTTCCACCTTGTGATGTCACAAAGTGGTAGTTTTCAAGTGAACAGCTCCTTTTACCTTTTGTTTAGGAGTAAAAGTTAAATCTGTCTGTCGTTGTAGAGTTGTAGGAGTGAAGACGTTTGGCCGTTTCTTCAGTTCTGGTCAGATTCCCGCCGGACTCCGCCTCATATCTGTCTGAAGGAGGCGCTAACGACTCTGAAACTGGACACAGATTTAGTTTAGTTATTGTTTGCTGACTGCGTCTATTGAGTGTGCACTGTGCCTGAGTCATAATTAGCATATTCATTCAGCTCTTAATGGGTGCTTCCACATCTATTAGCATCCTGGCTCACTCTGTTGTTCTCTTTGTTTCCTTTGTTTGCTTTGGGTCTGAGGATGGAGTTACAGATGAAGGAAAGATGAAGTCTAAGGCCCCCATTTCTGTTCAAGGAAGGGTTTAGTTCAGTCGAGATCGGCAATTCCAGGTCTGAAATTATATCCAAATGATTCTAGTGAAGGTGTGTGGAGTTTAAAAACACAGCGGAGCACTTCCTGTATCACCACACGATGACATCACAAGGTGGAACAGAGTGTTTTCTGTTTGAGAATGAAACAAAAGACAACTCCAGGTCTGTTTGTGACGAGGAAACAACATTAAAACAACGTAGTGTGTGCCCTTTAAAATACATTTTTCAGTGCATACTTTTTACTTTTACTCCACTACATTTTTTTTTTTTTTTTTTTTTGTAATCAAATTTTTTTTTAATTCAAGTTTTGATCTCATCTTCAGCTGTACAGGTTACAGTCCGATTACATTTTTTTTCCTCCCAGTTTAACCCCCCGATGAGCACAGAGAAGAAATAAAATAAAAAAAAATGAAATAATAATAATGTAATAAATATAATAATAATAATAATAATAATAATAATAATAATAATAATAATAATAATAATAATAATAATAAATACACAATAAGAACAACAAAATAAATAAATATGCATATAACATAATACAATGTAATAATAATAAAATAATAATAATAATAGTAATAATGATAATAATAATGATAATAATAATAATAATAATAATAATAATAATAATAATAATAATAATAATAATAATAATAATAATAATAATAATAATAATAAAAAATACACAATAATAAACAAAATAAATAAATATGCATATAACATAATACAATGTAATAATAATAATTTAAAAAAATAAATAAAATAATAATAATAATAAAGAACTCCTCATTTTTGAACTGAAAAGAAAAAGCGTTTATTATATTTGAGACCTGCTGAAAAGGCTGAGGGTTTATTTTTAACACGTTCATAATCTGAACAAAACTAAAATATACAAATAAAAACAGATTGAACGGATCGTGTGAATGAAACAAAACACAGCTCCAGGTCTGTCTTGGACGACGTGACATTACGCCGCGTCTCAAAGCTCACAGGAGTCCAGTTTGTGTAATGCGGGACCTTTAACGACAATTAGCTGCCTTTTCTTCCTCTCTCCCAAATATTATCCCAACACCATCATCAGTGAAGCATCATGGGAGCACTTTCCTCTCTCCGAGCCCGAGTGAGGACTGTAGTTTTTTTTACTAGAGCAGAGACACTGGAGCTTCCTAAGTGTCTTGCCCAGGGCCAAGAGCTCCCCACTGGGCTGTAATCTGATCAGCACACCCAAAACTACGGTGATCATTTCGGTGAATGAGACGTGCGGCCCCCCGTCGGCGCTAGCTTCTCCGCGCTCAGGCTAACGACCTAGCTTACGAGCGCGCTGGAGGGGAGAGGACCTGAATAGTGCTTAAGGGACTCTTTAATATCGAATGCAATGGGAAGTAATTGCAGTAAATGGGCGCGCGGGGTAAGGCCGCGTTGTTATCATATCATTGGCTCTCATTAATAGAAAAGGAGAGGACGGGGGCGGGGTCTGGAGTTTAAAGGGCTCATTTTCACTGGGGCCATATGCAAAACGTTAATATGAGAAATGAGGAAATCTGTGGAAAAGGAGGTGGCGTCGTTTTACAGATTTCTGACCATGAATGTAAAAAAAAAAAAAGGAAAAGAAAGAAGAAATTGGGCAGTGTTTCAGCAATAGTTTGTGGGATAAGCCAGGACGAAATGGAGCAGAGGAGGAGAGGGTCAGAGGAGGAGAGGAGAGGGTCAGAGGAGCAGAGGAGAGGGTCAGAGGAGCAGAGGAGGAGAGGAGAGGGTCAGAGGAGCAGAGGAGAGGGTCAGAGGAGGAGAGGAGGAGAGGAGAGGGTCAGAGGAGCAGAGGGTCAGAGGAGGAGAGCAGAGGGTCAGAGGAGCCGGTCAGAGGAGCAGAGGAGAGGGTCAGAGGAGGAGAGGAGAGGGTCAGAGGAGCAGAGGAGAGGGTCAGAGGAGAGGGTCAGAGGAGCAGAAGAGAGGGTCAGAGGAGCAGAGGAGAGGGTCAGAGGAGCAGAGGAGGAGAGGGTCAGAGGAGGAGGTGAGCAGAGGAGAGGGTCAGAGGAGCAGAGGAGAGGGTCAGAGGAGCAGAGGAGAGGGTCAGAGGGTCAGAGGAGCAGAGGAGCAGAGGGTCAGAGGAGCAGAGGAGAGGGTCAGAGGATGCAGAGGGTCAGAGGATGCAGAGGAGAGGGTCAGAGGAGCAGAGGAGGCCTAAGATTTCAACTTTTCCCAATACTTTCCCCCTTTCTTAACTATCTGGCCACATTAAGTTAAAATGCTGTTTCTGACGCTCCGTGGGACAAAAGCGGAGGCCGAGGGGCCGCGCGATCCCGCCGCTTTTCGCACGAGAACGTCGTTTATTTACAATCACTTCTCCTCAAAAGCTCCTTAAAATCTAATCACTGTGGACAAAACCAGCCCAAACCGCCGCGTGAATAAAACATGGCCGCCTCTTCTATAGCCTTAAGTGATGACGGGTCGCCGCTAATGCTAAAGGTTACGCCGCGCTCCTATTGGCTGAAATCACTCTGAAAAGCAATCACGGGCTCGTTGGATCGATGGCGGCGGCAGGACGCGCTCGTATCATGGGCTTTATTACAGGTTTGCGGTTGGCGTTGGCCCGATGCAGGTGCGGGGACAGCGAGGAGACGGCGGCGGACGTGTAAATGGACACAGATAGACTATAATTTTCATTACACAAGAGGCCGGCAATTTGCGCGCGCGGCGGACGGTGTGTTTTTCGACGTGGAAGTCATGTCTCATAACGACTGGACTTCCCTGTCATCAAAAAACGGAGAAACAACTGAGAGCGGAGAGCGATATCACGGCGGAGAGATCGAAAAGGGAGTCGCGACGGGAAATGATAGATATTTGGAAGATCTGTGATATTATTTGGTTGTTTATTTGCAGTCGGTACAGTTTGGTTCAGAGCTTTTTACCGTGTTATAATTTAGTTACATTTGGACGGATTCACGTTTGAGTTTAATCTTTAATCGACTATTTTCAAGACGCCATTTTGTCGATCTGGCCCCGTTTTCACCTCCACCTGTGTCGTCCGCACTTCCTTCTCCAGTTTTATTTCTTTAACCGTTGATACTCGTAGGATTCGGCAGCGTCGCGTCGTCATTTTGGTACAAATGAAAAAAAAAAAGCGCTGCTCTGGTGTGACGTGCGTCTGTCCACAGGGGGCGCCGCGTAGCTTTGTCGTGATGACGTTTACGGCGACGTCAGCTCCCATCGGATTTGTTTCTTTTATTAAGTCGTTTTAGATGAATATTGTGATTTAAAATGTGGGAAATGTAACATAATGAGCCACACAAACAGCATTTAACACAATTTTTTTTTATGTTTACGATCGACAATTCCAAGAGACAACAACAAAACAACAACGCAAGCCCCATTTACTTTAGAACAAAACGAAACTAAACCACAGATGCAACAAGATTTGACGATATAAAAACAGGAGAGATGCTGATGCGGCGACTCAAACTCTCATTTAATATTTTCAGACGAGAAAATCTCTTTAAATTCTACACAATATGTTATTTTCTGGTAGATAAAGGTGCATTGTCCTTATAGTGAAACCTGTCCTCTGTATCAGGAGCACCTAGACGGAGGAAACCACGGGGAGAACATGCAAACTCCACCCCCCCGCACTGTGAGGTGGGCGTGTCTAAAAACAAACAAACATGAAAAACAGAGGTAGTTCATTTTAAACAGTTTGCAGTTGGTCCAAAGTTTGTAGTTTATAATTACTTTTCACAACTTCCAGAGACAGACAGTTTGTTGTGATGGTGAAGCTAACAACAACTAGCATGCTAACACGCACTTCCTGATTATTGGACAGTAAAAGGCTTTGGGATTAGCTGAACTGGACTTATTTTGACCTTAAGACAATGTAAATCTGTATTGGGACCAGACGCTTTATTAAATTCGTAAACAGTCGATTTTCAAGTGTTAAATTAACACTTAAAGAGTCAGATTTTACAGTATTTCCGAGTTTTCCAAGATTCCAAGATTTACATTTTATACGAATATTTTGGCTCTCCATGTCATGTTCTAATGTTTCCTCCTCAAAAACAGACCTGGAGTTGTGTTTTGTTTCATTCACACATGTTTGAGTCACACTTTATCATCAGTCTGTCACATCTACGAACCTCAACACGCTCCGTTCCACCTTGTGATGTCATCAAGTGGTAGTTTTCAAGTGAACATCTCCTTTTAGTTCAGTAGAAATTCACGATTCCAGAGCTTGAAATGATCCGAATGATTCTTTTCGGAGGTGTGTGGAGTTTTAAAAAAAAACAACAGAGAAACACTTCCCGTATCACCACTTGATGACATCACAAGGTGGAGCGGAGCGTTTTCTCAGCCTAAATGTGCAAAAAAACCACAACTCCAGGTCTGTTTGTGACGACTGTACGACATTATAACACACCGTAGATCAGAAAACAGCATAATGCGTGCACTTTAAGTCAATTTAACCTCCTAAAACCCACTAAACACGGATAAACTTGACATTTTGAGCTCATAAACTCGCTTCTTTTGACTCGCGCTCGTACCGAAACACTTTTATCGTACATTCATTCAGTCAGTTACTATAAGAAGTACTGACACAGCGCTGTGCAAACTCTACCTCCTTTATACCGAGGGATTACAGATCACAGGATTTGAATAATGCAGTTCAAGACGAGATTAAACGCAAAAAAAAAAAAAAAAAATGTCTTGAAAATGTAGAGGTTTTAGTCGTGTAAGGTTAGAGGGAGGCGGCGAACGCAAACATCGACTTGGGTTTAAAGTGTGGCGTTCTGGGCAGGGCCGGAGCCTTTCTCAGCCTGTGCTAAGCCTTCAATTAAACGAATGCTACCTTTTTCAAGTCGCTAATCCTCTTACAGTACGGAGCCGGGACATTTTGCCATTGGAAGAAGAAGAAGAAGTGAGCGCGAGCTAGCTTGAAAAAAACCTTAGCGCTATACGCCTCAGCTACCTGCTTAAGTAGACAGAGGGGACGCGTCGTGTGGCGGCGTGCGGCTAACGTAAACCAGAGAGGTGGCGTTTACGTTAGAGCGAGAAAAGGCTGAATATTCGTCGTTTCGTGGGGTCATGGGTGATGTAGCGTAGCTTTTGGGTGAAGCATTGGACAAGGAGAGATCGCTAGATTACTCAAACATGCATGGGTGGTGTTGTAAAACGTCTTCAGGCATGTTTATGATGAGGGAATGACGTGAAAACATGGGAGAAAGTGCATTTTTGATTAGTACCTCCACTTTAAAGGTTCTATACTACGCAAAATCGACTCTTGTAGCTTTAAGTCGTGTTCTAATGTTGTTTCCTCCTCAGAAACAGACCTGGAGTTGTGTTTTGTTTCATTCACACATGTTTGAGTAACAGTTTATTATTAGTCTGTTACATCTCCAAAGCTCAAAACGCTCTGTTCCACCTTGTGATGTCATCAAGTGGTAGTTTTTAAGTGAACAGCTCATTTTACCTTAAGTTCAGTAGAAATTGGTAATTCCAGACTGAAATCATCCAAATGATTCTAGAAATGAAGGTGTGTGGAGTTTAAAAACACAGCGGAGCACTTCCTGTATTACCACATGATGACATCACAAGGTGGAACAGAGTGTTTTCTGTTTGAACAGTGTAAAATGGGCCCTTTAAACCCTGGTGTTGTGATGTATTGTCGTTCAGCTTTGGATCATTTTCAGCTGCCCCGTTTCTCTCTCTGTCCAGACAACCGCTCCTCTCCGCCCCTTTTCTCCTCATGTTCTCCTCCTCTCCTCCTCCTCCTCTCCTCCTCCTCCTCTCCTTCTCTCTTCCTCCCCTCCTCCTCCACTTCTCCTCCTCCTCTCCTCCTCCCCTCCTCCTCCCCTCCTCCTCCTCTCCTCCTCTCCTCCTCCTCCTCTCCTTCTATCTTCCTCTCCCCCTCCTCCTTCTCTCCTCTCCTCCTCCTCCTCTCCTCCTCCCCTCCTCCTCCTCTCCTCCTCCCCTCCTCCTCCTCTCCTCCTCCTCCTGCTCCTCTCCTTCTATCTTCCTCTCCCCCTCCTCCTTCTCTCTTCCTCCTCTCCTTCTCTCCTCCTCTCCTTCTCTCCTCCTCTCCTTCTCTCCTCCTCTCCTCCTCCTCCTCTCCTCCTCCTCCTCTCCTCCTCCTCTCCTCCTCCTCTCCTCCTCCCCTCCTCCTCCTCTCCTCCTCCTCCTCCTCCTACTTCTCTCCTCCTCCTCCTCCTCCTCTCCTCCTCCCCCCTCCTCCTCTCCTAACCTCCTCCCCTCCTCCTCTCCTCCTCCTCCTCCCCTCCTCCTCCTCCTCCCCTCCTCCTCCTCCTCCCCTCCTCCTCTCCTCCTCCTCTCCTCCTCCTCCTGTGAAAACAGTGTTTTTCATGTTCCTCGCTGTATACACGAGTGCTCAGTCTGTGTCCTCAGACTCCAGACTGTGATGATGTCATACTGCCAGAGGGGGGCGCAGGAGACAGCGCTCCCTGTTAATTACACTGCACTTTGTCATGAAATATCCAAGAAGTAAACTCAGAAATGTTGAACCTGAATATTTCTATCAGCGACTGGACCAGACTCTGACATCTGCATCAGAACATTCATTTATCTGACCCTGAATTTAATCTGAAAAATGCAGAATATTAACGAGTGTCTGTTAAACCTGGCAACACAAAACAGGCAAAAAAACAACAACAAAACAAACAAACAAAACAAACAACACTACAGCACTTATTTCCCCTTTTTGAGTGGGTTTAAAGGGCCCATATTAGTCACATGTTTAACACACAAACCTGCATATTTAGGCTTTCTTCTCTCAGGCTGAAAACCCTCTGTTCCACCTTGTGATGTCATCAAGTGGTGACACAGGAAGTGCTCCGCCGTGTTTTTAAACTCCACACACCTTCACTAGAATCATTTGGATATCATTTCAGACCTGGAATTGCCGATATCTACTGAACTAAAGGTAAAAAAAAAGGTCGACGTTAACTTGAAAACTACCACTTGATGACATCACAAGGTGGAACAGAGCATTTTGAGGTTTGGAGATGTCACAGACTGATAATAAAGTGTGACTCAAACATGTGTGAATGAAACAAAACACAACTCCAGGTCTGTTTTTGAGGAGGTAACAGCTTTATAACATGACTTAAAGCTACAAAAGTCAGTTTGTGTAAAATAGGAGCTTTAATTAGTTTAAAATCATTTGCTTGTTGGGCCTTTGTTGTTGATCTACTCCAGGTTTTTTTAGTCCTATAGGTTAGTCCCAATTCTCATGTGACGTGTGCGCAAGTGATTTTGAATTTGATTATTTGACTTTAACTGACAAAAATGTTTTTCAGACAAACTTTAAAGAGGGTTTTCTTATTTTCAAGCGTAATTTTCTTTCTATGCAGCACGAAATTACACTTAAAGAGGAGGTATAACGCTGCTCCCTCATCAAAAACGTGTCTGAAGAGGTTTGAGATGTCATCCGTGCATGTTTGAGTAATCTAGAGATCTCTCCCGAGCCCTATTCAAACCGTCCGTACAAGGCTCCGCCCACAAGTCTACATCACCCACGCTCCCACACGACAACTCTCCATAAATACACAAAAACATGACACAAAACTGTGCACTACGACTTCACAAACCTGATGTGATGTGCAGTAGTTTCATTAGCGAGATTGTGCTGTGATAGCGCTCTGAAGGGGGAGCGAGTTAGCGTAGAGAGCAAAGCGAGGGAAGACTCAAAGCGTACAATTAAAGGGAACATGTTGATCTAAATGTGTTAGGTGTTAGCGGCTAAATACCCCCTCTTATTAAAATAAATAAAATGAATAAAATGAATAAAATGAATAAAATGAATAAAATGAATAAAATGAATAAATAAAATAAATAAAATAAATAAAATAAATAAAATAAATAAAATAAATAAATAAAATAAATAAAATAAATAAATAAAATAAATAAATAAAATAAATAAATGAAATAAATGAAATAAATGAAATAAATGAAATAAATGAAATAAATGAAATAAAATAAAATTAAAATAAATACATAAATAAATTAATCTACAAAAAAAAAAAATAATAAAAACAATGGAAATGAAAGTGAAAGTGAAATGCCCCAATCTGAATTTTCACATTTTGAATTCATCAGATTTTCAGGAACAAGCAGCACCATTTGTGAAGTCGAATTATCATTAGTTTTATTATTCAAAAGTTCAGCTGAGTGTCCAAAATGTCTCCTGTCCTCTCTCCACAAAAGAACATAAAGTGCTCAAATAATGTTTCATTTTGTCTGCAATTTGGGTCGGCAGCAGACACGGCTGACTTCCTGCGTGAAAGATTACCTCTCTTTGTATCTGATTTATGGAACAGGACCAACGCCATTGTAATAAAGCAGGAGGAATTATTGCTTGGTGTTAATATCGAAGATGTGATTGAACAGGATACGGCGCTGGTGTAAATTGGACAGTAAATCTCCCTATTCCGGCTGGAGGTATCGACAGATAATAGTCCCGGCGTTTTTCTCTCTTCTGATTGGTCGTTACACAAACCTTATTTTCATTAGCGTCGGAGCAGGTAATTTAAATCGGCGGTTGACAGTTGGGAGAGAGTGGTTTGTCAAAAAAAACAAAAAACTACAGGAGACGAGAGAAGAGATGTGCTACGATTGAAAGATCAGAAAGAAGACGGCGGCTCGGTTGGTAGAGTGTTTGTCCCGCTGAGACGAAGGTTGATGAAGGCTGTAGTTGTGTCCTTAGGCAAGACGCTTAACCCACCTCGCTCCCAGTGTCTGCGTGCCATAGACTGTATATATAAACGGACATCGCTAACCTGCTAGCCGTTGTGTTCTAAACAGGAAGTGATCATGGACGTGCTTCCTGCTCCGTCGACTCTGGCTCCAATTCACTTTCTATGTAAAAAACGTGTCCTCTCTCTGTACCTGCGTCTGTCAGACTCGTCATTTTGGTCTTAAATGTTTGTATTAACCCTCTACATGATCCTGGGGTTAATTTTTGGAGTTATTTTGAGTTTATTTTTATTTATTTATTTAAATAATTAATTAATTTATTTATTTTTTGTAGTTATTTATTTATTTATTTTTTTTTTGGGGGGGGGGGGGGTTTGGTTTAATTTCTTATTTCATTTAGTTATTTTGAGATTTTTTTGTCATTATTATTATTTGGCAATGTTTTTTTTTATTATTTTGATTTTGTTTTGTTTTGTTTTTTTGTTTTTTTTTTAAACTGTATCCTCTCTCTGTCTCTGCTGCTGTCAGACTCATTTTGGTCTTAAATGTTCGTATTAACCCTCTACATGATCCTGGGGTTTTTATTTCACTTTTGTGTCTGTAAATCAAGATATGAACATTAATAACTCCCGCTACCGTTAGCAACAGGTTTGATTGACCACGTTGCTAAGTGCCAAGTTAGTAATGTTGTGGAATTTCTAAGAATAAAAACTTAAAAATACACAGTAAAACCAACAGAGAAGTTGTCTTCAATCAAAAAGTCTGATTTACTGAATCAATTGTGCACAATCGTCACAGAGCTGTTGTCGCTGTTAGCGTCGTCTCGCCCTCAGCTGAACAATGAACATACGTACAGGGCCAGATGTAATGTAAAATAAATGTAACTACTTTTTTTTACTTTCTGTGTTTATTACTTATTAAATTTAAAAATATCACATATGTATTTCCATAGATGTAAAAATATGGCTGTATAACTGTGTATCTCCTGATAAACATTTTAAGAAAGTCATACCTTTTTATTTACCTTGCTGTGGGCCACATAAAATGACATGGCGGGCCACATTTGGCTCGTGGGCCTTGAGTTTGACACATGCGATTTCGACCGTCAGAACAAAAGTACTAGTTTAATCCAGTCCGAGTCGCTCAAGACACATCGTCTCATCGTCTCGTACGCTAACAAACAAGAGATACACCCGTGCGTAATGACAGATAGTATCACGAAGGTCAAACAGATCCATAAAAACACACAACAAAACAAGTAAAGACTGAGGATGAAGAATAAAACATAACAGTAACAGGTTTGATTGACATGGGCGAGACACTTAACCCACCTCGCCCCCTGGTGTCTGCATCTACAAAAATACAGGAAGTAGCGCCGAGTCGTGAAATAGAATCCCTCTGTTTATTTCATCAACCGAAGGCATTTTTCACACAGTTTAAACCTTCATTTAACAAAATAAAGGCGTTGCATTTTATTTTTATTTGTCCAATCACAGCTGTAACAATACTCTCTGTTCTGCTCCTTTAAATAAACGAATAAATAAACATAACATACCATACAAGTGCTATGAAACGCAGAGAAAAAACACACATATTTCAAAAACATTTAGCCATTTAGACGGTAAAATTATCGAAGATCCAACTGTTTTTTCCATTTTTTTTTCATATTCATGACAAAAAAATTAAAAAATATTAACCATTTTACTCTTGACTCAAATTTTACCTTTAAGAATCATGAAAAAAAAAAAAAAAATCGCACATGTATTTAAATTCTATGATTTTTTCTCGTTTTCTGTGCTGTATAACTAACAACCTTAAATCCTCTCGAATCAACGTATAAAAGCGCATTAAAGATTAAACCCAGACAGAATCATCACTGCCATATCCTCTTTAAATGTGGTTTTCTAAATTTCGATAATCTGCTAATAAAAAGGTGGATATAATAGTTTCGTTGAATGCTCTGTTCCACCTTGTGATGTCATGAAGTGGGAGTTTTCAAGTTAACTGAACTCATTTCCTCTACAGTACGCTACAAAAACCACAGTCGTTGCCTTTAAAAATGTTTTCAAACGATTCTAGCGAAGACGTATGGCATGCAAGAACACAGTGGAGCACTTCCTGTATTACCACATGATGACATCACGAGGTGGAACAGAGTGTTTTCAGTGTGACAGAAGAACACAGCGTAAATATGCAGGGTTAGTGTGGATTTAAACATGTGTGAATGAAACAAAAACGCAACTCCAGGTCTGTTTGCACCTGTAACTGACAAAACTGTCCAACAGATCGTCACCAGTCTGAGTTCATCTACATGCTGCCTCGATGTGTTACCCACTAAATTTCTAAAGTCTGTGATCAACAGTTTGCTATCACCACTCACTCACATAGTTAACATGTCACTTCAATCTGGAACATTCCCAAGCGCTTTGAAAACTGCGGTTATCAAGCCTCTCCTAAAAAAGAGCAGTCTTGATGCCACAATATTGAACAATTATTGACTGATCTCAAATCTGCCGTTTTTAGGCAAAGTCCTCGAAAAAGTTGTTTACCAACAACTTACTAACTTGAAACTTGAAATGAACAACTCCTTTGATGTCTTCCAATCAGGTTTTAGACCCACCACAGCACTGACACTGCTCTTATCAAGGTGACAAATGACATCCGCCTGAACACTGATGCAGTCAAAGTCTCAGTCTTGATCCTGTTAGATCTGAGTGCTGCCTTTGACATTGTGGATCATGGGATCCATAGAGGACTGGGAGGGCATCTGTGGTACAGCACTAAACTGGTTCAAGTCCTATTTAGAAAACAGGGAGTACTTTGTTGAAATTGGAAAATGTATATCAGATAAAATGACCAGTGGGGTGCCCCAGGGTTCAATCCTGGGACCCCTGCTGTTCAATCTCTACATGCTGCTGTTAGGCCAGTTAATACGCAGCAATAATGTGTCCTACCACAACTCTGCAGACGACACTCAGATCTATGTCTCACTGCAGCAGGTGAATATGGACCAGTGGATTCACTCTGCCACTGCATCAACAGATCAGTGTGTGGAGGAAAAACAACTTTCTCCAGATAAACTCAGACAAGGCTCAAGTCATCATCTTTGACCCACAGAAACATGGAGAAGAGAGAGAAATTGTCAGCATCACCTCCAGTCTCTCTCTCTAAAACCTTCAAATCAGGCTAGAAATCTAAGGGTAATACTGGATTCAGACTTGAACTTTAACAGCCACATCAAATCAATAACATCTGAAGCTTTTTACCACCTAAAAACATGTCAAAAATCAAAGGTAAACTGTCAAAACCAGACTTAGAGAGACTTATCTCTGCATTTGTCTCCAGTAGGTTAGACGACTGTAAAGTCCTGCTCACTGGCCTCTCCAAACGAGCCTTAACACAGCTGCAGTACATCCAGAACACTGCTGCTGCTCGGGTCAGGACTAGAACCAGGAAGTATGAGCACATAAGTCCTGTGCTCAGGCCTCTGCACTGGCTCCTGTAGCTCAAAGAATAGACTTTAAAGCAGCTCTGCTTGTATAAGTCTCTCCATGGCCTAGGTCCAAAGTACATCTCCCACATGAGCCACATGAACCATCTCACACTCTGAGGACTTCAGGGACCGGCCTCCTGCTGGTGCCCAGAGTCAGGACTAAACATGGGGAATCAGTGTTTCAGTTTTATGCAGCTAAAACTTGGAACAGTCTTCCTGAAGATGTGAGACAGGCCTCTACTTTGACAATATTTAAATCCAGGCTCAAAACGGTTCTGTTCAGCTGTGCAGACGACTGAAAGGTTTTTATTCTGCCTCTTCTCCTTTAATGGTAATTTTATGATGACAAAAGAAACATGGACTGATGGACTTTTATTAGACATAGTAAAGTGACAGGAAAGTATTTGAGAAGTGACAGGAAAGGTTTTTTTTTGTTTTGGTTTTTTTTGTTAAGTAATGGGAAAGTTCTTAAACTGAGCAAGACAGTGTTTAAAGAGTGGGAGAGAGAGTTTTTAAAGGGGCAAACGAGTGGGTGAGAGAGTTTGGGTGATTATTTATGTTTTGATTTGTGTGATTTTAATGTCTTTCTTATTCTGTAAAGCACTTTGAATTACTTTGTGTACAAATTGTGCTATACAAATAAACTTGCCTTGCCTTGTTTGTGAGGAGGAAATAACAGTATAAATTATAAAATTATCAAACTTTTACATATTATCGACTTTAAGGATTGATGGCGAAATCAGAGTCAGAGAAACGCGGCAGAGGCCAGGGCACGTGTCCTTGGGCGTCTTCAAACGACTGGAACGCAGAGATGGGTCTGGGAGGGTCCCCCTTCTCACAGAATCTCAGGGCCCCTCGCAGGTCCTCGTACTCAAACCTCAGCACCTGAAACATAAAACTGAATCAATGGAACTGTCGATGTTCAGGTAGAGATGGGACAATAAACAATAATATAGTTTATCATGATAAAAAGGGTCGACAATAATCGTTCGTGGGAGATTTTATATAATCGTGATAATCGCCAACAGAGATAATCGCCATTGTATCACCAGAATGTGCAGAAAAAAAACAAACCTACTTATCCATGGGGGGGTGTACAGCGGGGCCAAAGGGGTCTGTTGTCCCGGGGTTTAGGGGCCTGAAAATTGGACTCTCTTCCTATTAACTTGTATTAGAGTCCTTTTTTTTTCGGTCATTACCCAGAGCTCATGACCATAGGTGAGGGTAGGAATGTAGATTGATTTGTAAATCAAGAGCTTTGCCTTTGGACTCAGCTCCTTCTTCACCACAACGGACCGATACAGCGACCGCATCACTGCAGACGCTGCACCGATCCGCCTGTCAATCTCACACTCCATCCGTCCCTCACTCGTGAACAAGACCCCAAGATACTTGAACTCCTCCACTTGAGGCAGAGACTCACCACCCACCCGGAGAGGGCAAACCACCTTTTGAGAACACCTTTGAGAACCATGGCCTCAGATTTGGAGGAGCTGATTCTCACCCCAGCCGCTTCACACTCGGCTGCAAACCGCCCCAGTGCCTGCTGCAGGTCCTGGCTCGAAGAAGCCATCAGGACAACATCATCTGCAAACAGCAGAGATGAGATCCTGTGGCCCCCAGGGGCCCTCTGGCCCCTGGCTGCACCTAGAAATTCTGTCCATAAATATAATGAACAGAACCGGTGACAAAGGGCAGCCCTGGCGGAGTCCAACATGCACTGGGAACAGGTCTGACTTACTGCCGGCAATGAACACAGCTCCTGCTCCGGTCATACAGGGACCAGACAGCCCTTAGCAAAGAGCCCCGGACCCCATACTCCCAGAGCACCCCCCAAAGGACACCACGAGGGACACGGTCGAATGCCTTCTCCAGATCCACAAAACACATGTGGACTGGTTGGGCAAACTCCCATGAGCCCTCGAGGACCCGATGGAGAGTATAGAGCAATGTTCGACTATCGGTCAGATTCTCCTCTCCAGTACCCTGGAGTAGACCTTACCGGGAAGGCTGAGGAGTGTGATTCCCCTGTAATTGGAACACACCCTCCGGTCCCCCTTCTTATACAGAGGGCCCACCACCCCGGTCTGCCACTCCAGTGGTACTGTCCCCGACCGCCACGCGATGTTGCAGAGACGTGTCAGCCAAGACAGCCCCACAACATCCAGAGACTTGAGGTACTCGGGACAGATCTCGTCCACCCCCGGAGACTTGCCACTGAGGAGCCTGCCAACCACCTCAGTGACTTCAGCCAGGGTGATGGTTGAGTCCACTTCCGGGTCCCCAGTCTCTGCTTCCTCCTCGGAAGACGTGACGTAGGAATTGAGGAGATCCTCAAAGTATTCCTTCCACCGCCCGACAACATCCCCAGTCAAGGTCAGCAGCTCTCCACCCGCACTGTATACAGTGTTGATGAAGCACTGCTTCCCCCTCCTGAGGCGTCGGACGGTTTGCCAGAATCTCTTCGAGGCCATCCAATTGTCGTCCTCCATGGCCTCCCCGAGCTCCTCCCAACCCCGAGTTTTTGCCTCTGCGACCGCACGAGCCGCAGTACGAGTCCCACGAGCCAACAAGGCTCGATAGGACTCCTTCTTCAGCTTGATGGCATCCCTTACTTCCGGTGTCCACCACCGGGTTTGGGGATTGCTGCGACAAGCACCACAGACTTTACGACCACAGCTACGAGCAGCCGCATCGACAATAGAGGTGGAGAACATGGCCCACTTGGAGTCAATGTCCCCAGCCTCCCCCGGGATCAGGGAGAAGCTCTACCGGAGGTGGGAGTCGAAGACCCCCCTGACAGAGGGCTCCGCCAGACGTTCCCAGCAGACCCTAACAATGCGCTTGGGCCTGCCAGGTCTGTCCGGCTTCCTCCTCGGATCCAACTCACCACCAGGTGGTGATCAGTTGACAGCTCAGTCCCTCTCTTCACCCAAGTGTCCAAGACACACGGTCGGAGGTCAGATGACACGACAACAAAGTTGATCATCGACCTCCGACCTATTGGGAAGATTGACATTATAATTATTCATATCCAGAACATTTGAACTGTCAATTAATCGTTAATCTCAATTATTTTGGGCATGATAATCGTGACACTAAATTTCAAAATCATCCAATGTCTATATTCAGGAAGAGGAGGGACCTTTTATACTTGTGATACAGCTCAAGATGAACAAAAATGCCAAATACGTCTTCAGTAGATTTATATTTGAAGTGAATCCAGACCTTACGGCCGACGTGCAGAGCCAAAGCCACATTGTCCCACACAAAGTATCTGAGTCTGAATTCCCCATCCTCATCGTAAAAAGGGGCGGACTTCACCGACAGAGAGTTCTGATCCCGATTCACCACAAGCTCAAAGCTGCACAAACAAAAAGAAAGAGTTTAACACTTTTCTGTTTCCTGTTTGAGAAAAGAACTCAGCCTAAATCTGCAGAGTTTGTGCGTTAAACATGAATGAAACAAAACACAACATCAGGTCTGTTTGTGATGAGGAAACGACATTTAAACATAGATCAGAAAACACTGATCTAATCTTAATCATTCTTAATAAACTATTTGTTCATCATGATTTCAATTTATGTAAATGTTTTATTAAAGAGGACATTTTACTTCTATGGGGCATTAACTGTAACACATCACATATTTAGATCACCGTGTTACTTTTTATTGTTTTGAAAAACTATATTTACCCAAAACAGCGTATTATGTTTTATAAGTTTCACTTTTGTTTTGACGCTCTGAGTCTCCCCTCCCTGTGCTCTCCACGCTAAGTCACTGCTCCTTCAGAGCACGATCACAACACAATCAGCTGCATCCCAGTAATGAAACTACTGCATATCACATCAGGTTTGTGAAGTCATAGTGTAAAGTTTTGTGTGATATTTGTGTGTATTTATGGAGAATTTTCGTGTGTTGTAGGGTTGTGGGCGGAGTCTTGTACAGAATCTTACAGCTAAACATAAGGAGGGTTTGAATAGGGCCCGGGAGAGATCTCTAAATTACTCAAACATGTTTTTGTTGAAGGAACAACATTATAACATGGGAGAAAGCTAAAAAATCAACTTTGTATGATACTCCCTCTTTACTGACGTGTCTTACTCATGTGTCTCGCTCAAGTGTCTCGCTCATGTGTCTCGCTCATGTGTCTCGCTCATGTGTCTCGCTCATGTGTCTCGCTCATGTGTCTCGCTCATGTGTCTCACTCATGTGTCTCACTCATGTGTCTCGCTCATGGCTTGCGGTCTCCAGAGGACGTGTGGGCGTGGCTCCTCTCTGAAGGCGCAGATAGAGCTCGGTTCCTCCTTCAGCTCAGGGAACTCACGAAACGTCTCCTGATTGGTCGGACTCGGGCTGTGGACTAGAACTGCATACATCACCTGTTGTTTGTACAGGACGGTCTTCCACACCCGCATCACCGGCTTCTGCCCCCCACAGAACTGACAACAACAAGAACACGCTCCGTTTAAGTATTATAATATGTGACTGTGGCCTTTTAAACAACACTGGATTTGCCTATGGAACTTTAACCCAAGATCCTACACTACATTTACACACAAAACTAAGCAGGATTTTGTATTAAAATCTTAAATATAATGACATATAACAGAACCTGTCATATGCACTTCAAGTACCTCCCCCGGCTCTCCCACTCCCCAGACACTTCCCCCATGTAGACCACAGATTCCCAGAGGACCCACCTGTCGGCTGTACTTCTCCAGGACGTCCTGCAGGGGGAGCGTGAAGCAAAATGAGCCCAGTCTGGAGCTGGGCATAAAAGCAGGAGAGGTGGCAAAGGTCTGTAGGACTCCACCTGCACCAGTCACAAAACAAACATGAAGAGTGAAGAGTGAAGAAGTGAAGAAATCGATTTTTTTTTAGCTTTCTACCATGTTATAACGTTGTTCCCTCATCAAAAACATGTCTGAAGTGATTTTATATGACATACATGGATGTATGAGTAATCTAGCGATCTCTCCTCTCTATTTGAACCCTTCTTGTGGTTAACTGTAAGATTCTGTCCACTGCTCCGCCCACAAAAACATGATACAAAACTACACTACAACTTCACAAACCCGATGTGATGTGCAGTAGTTTCACAAGTGGAATGCAGCTGATTGTGTTGTGATGGTGCTCTGAAGGGGGTGGGGGGGACTTAACATGGAGAGCAAAGGGAGGGGAGCGTCAGAGCGTAAAAAACCACCCAAAAAATTAACTTATTATACCATCACCACACCATCACTGCACCACTACACCACACCTTTACCATCACTACACCATCACCACACCATCACCATTACCATCTATACACCAACACCATTACATCACTACACCATCACTACACCATTATCATCACTACTCGATCACTACACCATCACTACACTATCATTACACCATCGCTACACCATTACATCGCTACACCATTATCATCACAACTCTATCACTACTCCATCACCATTACCATCACTACACAATCACCACATCATTACATTACCATCACTACACCATCACTACACCATCACCACACCATCACTACACCATCACTACACCATCACTACACATCACAATCACGACACCATTACCATCACTACACCATTAAGTGACATTTCAGAGGAAGACACAGGAAGTAAAGAAACATGTAAAGCAGATAAACAAACTGTCTGACAAAAAGAATCAGACTTAAACCCAGTGCTGTCGGCCTAATGGACATCGAGCTCTGTCTGACGTGTCCAGCTGTACTTTAGCGCTGTGGACGACTAAAAAGCTCTCAGAACTTTTCTACATCTGTATCTGACCCAAACTGCACTCACAAGACCACACCTGCAGGGGGAGTTAATACAAGAACTGCCAGTTATACAGAAAAAAGTGATTTGATTTTTGACTAATACACATTCTGGTTGACTAAGACTTCATCGACCCTATTAATCGATACAGCGCTGCAGTACTCACGGTCCCCCTGGCTCTGTGGACTTGGCTGGGGCTCTCTGTTGGTCGGTGGGTGGTACGGCTCCTCTGCGCCGTTGGGGTGGACGATGGTCATGGGTCTTGTCTCGGCTTCGGTCAGCTCAGCTCTGCTCACGGTCAGGCTAAACCACACCACTCCAGGCCTCTCTTTCCAGTATCTTGGGCTCCTGAAGCCGGCGTCCTTCAGGATCCCGGAGAGCCCCTCCTCGTCCGTGCAGTGGCTCACGTGGCTCACATGAAGCTCGGGTCGGGGGTAAGATGGGACTGGGACGTGCAGGTAGTTACTATGTACATTTTCGGGTTTGGACTTTAGCTGATTCACGGATAAGTGCTGTGCGTAGTAGTAGTGTGTAGTCTCCATGGTTGAATGGCACAGGACAGTGTGGTAGAATTGACTGACTGAGATAAGACCCGGCCCAAAGCACAAAGTTCACCCACATGACTTTTACTGCAGAAGTAAACACAGTGTTCTATGTCAGAATAATAAATCAATTCTTATTAGGAATGTTTGAGGAGGGCGAGTCTACCATCTACCATTAACCATCCTCTTGTAAGGTATTTTTTAACAATGTAATACTACCCCCAGATGCCTGTAGCCCTACTCACCAAAGACCCCCACCCTGAGAGGGTCGTAAAGCAATCTACAGCACTGGGGCCAAGAAGATAACATCTAGGACCAGGGCCACTTCTTATCTGTGGCCCTGTTCACCAAGGACTGAGTGCCCCCATCCTGTGAGGGTCATAAAACAATGAGATTGATTGACTTAAAAACGCACATTCAGGGATTTTGCCAAAAAGGTTTTTAATGTGTAACCACATGTTGCCGAGAGGAAGACCCGCCTCACACACTGGGAGGTCTATAAAAGCTGGAAACACAAACATCTCAGGACTCTCTTCTATCCTTTCCTGAGAGTCCGGTGCTCCATTGTTAACTTTACCTGTGATTCCAAACTGAAGCAGCAGCATCGGGACGTATCTGGGGTCAAAAGTTGTTAAAATAATTTGCATAAGTCTCAGGGTGTGTTCAGAATGAGCTCTTAAGCGAAGCAGCCATTTTAACTGTAACTTTTGCAAACATCGTCAAATTCATACAAACCCGATGTAGCGTCTGTTTATTTTAATGAGCTGGGCAAAACGATGCGTGGATTACAATTCTATCTTTAAAAATGGCTCTCCAGCGCCCCCTGCAAATTACATGAAATACTGAGTCACAGGTTGATACGCAGCTCGTAGGTTTTATTATTATTATTATTATTTTGTCACATATTTTTTTCACAAAACACGAGGAAGCAGTTCATACGAGGCTTGCCAAAAGTAGTAAAACAGAAATTTAAATCTGTTAAGTGGACAAAAGGTTGTAGGAGAGAAGACGCTTGGCCGCTCGTCCTCTTTCTTAACAAAATGGATTCTTTACGTCCCCTCTCAAACCATTTCTTTTCTCTGGCTAAGATCTGTGCCTTACTATGTTCAAAGTGGTGGTTAGAGGCTTTGAGATGGAGATGCACAGCAGACTGGAGTCCTGAGGAGCTCTCACGACGGCGTTGGTGCATTCTCTTATGAAGAAACGGAACAGCCACTCCAAATTTTGTTAGGAAAGACAATCCATCTTTGAACAGGAATGGGACCTTTGACATTATTTTTCCATCTTTAGACCTATATCTAAACAGAAAACGAGAGTGCTAGCCCGTATGCACAGGTCACAAACACAGACGGTAAACAAAAGGTGTGTTAGCTTCAGTCTAGCCCGCCCCTCTCTTCAGATGTAAGGCACAACTTTTATGATTTTTTTCTTTTACTATGGATCATACCTGGACGACTGAGGGATTACACAGACATCTTACCAAAAGTATCAAAAATAAGATGCTAACTAATACTAAAACTAGTATCGAAACTACTGTAGATACTCATTTTACTCATTTTTAACTGTAAGGAGGGTTCAAATAAGGATAGATCGCTAGATGATTCAAACACGGATGACCTAAAACCTCTTCAGGCGTGTTTTTTGGTGAGGGAAGATAAGATAAGATAAGATCTGCCTTTATTAGTCCCACAGAGGGGAAATTCCAGTATTGCACCGCACAGTTAAAGAACAGAAGGAAAATGGAACATGCAATAAAACAAGATAATAGAAAAATAGCTTAAAATAGTTTAAAAAATGGACTTTAAAATGAACTGAACATAGACTCTGAAACCTTCACACAACGAGGGAGGGAACTGCGTTATAACATGGGAGAAAGCAAAAAAAAACAACACAATTATTGCAGAATATTCCCGTTTTAAATAAGGACATGAACAGCGAACAGTCATGTGGCTTGTTGTGGTGCGCGGTCCACACTTTGAGAACCTCTCGTATATAATGACACACTTTTCCAGTTTAATGTAATGAATCAAACAAGGCAGTTTGACTCATCAGCGCCGCAGTAAATGCGGCTTTGGACAAAGGCTGAATTAGCTCTATTAAGTGGAATGGCTCTGCAGCTAATGGTGCGTTTGAGTGTTGCTCGTCAAGTTCACCATCAAAAAGTTGTCCAACAAAAATAAAAAATAGGCTTTAAATGCAACACAGTCTTATCAAAGGACAGTGGAGGGCGGAAAAGCATTAGCAGCTTAAAGGGGCATTAAAGGTACAGTACATAGTCTGTGTAAAGAAGTGGACGGAGCGTGACGTCGCCCACAGCGTTCGGATGCAGTCAAATGAAGCTCATCGAGGTTAGCGGTTATTTACGCACACAAAAAAACACCAGAACGGATTAATCTGAACATTTTAAGACCAAAATGACGAGTCTGACAACAGCTTTCAAATAGAAAATGAACTGGAGCTGGAGTTGTAAGCGCGCCCATGCTCACTTCCTGTTTGTAACTCAGGGGCTAGCGCGTTAGCTATGTGCAAAAGCTGTCAAAACTATTCTGTATCCGTATGTATCTGACGCAAACTGCACCCGCAAGACGACACCTGCAGGGGGAGTTCATGCAAATGCTACTATTTATACAGAAAATGACTATGAATGCGTATGTAGCCCCTTTAAATATGATTGGGCCTATAGGATGTCGTGATGTCATCTGAAACCCTGTAATTAAGATAGAAAATGGCCGCCGGTTTGTGTCCTGGGCTGAAGTAATGACACGGAGGCCTAATGTCTCCGTTACAGCGAGGGGGAGGAGGTAATTATAAAGTTCATTAGTGTAATGAGAAAGCCAGCGTTTTATAAAGTCTTCATCAGTAACAGCATCCAACACAAAACACTCACTGAATCACACAGCTCAGGGCGACTCGTTTACAACTTCGCCAAACTGCAAGCTAACTTTATTTTTTATGTGAAGACGTTTAAACATGAGACTTAAAGGTGGTGTTTTCTTGGATTCTCTTAAAGGGCCGGTACGCGATGTTTTCCCCCCATGCGTTTGAGCAAAACCGTCCGCGCGCTAGTACAGATTTGTTGTGTACGCAGATGTTGAGGTCAAAATAAGTCCACTGTGTACCATCTGGATCTAATTA
Organism: Periophthalmus magnuspinnatus; assembly: GCF_009829125.3. Lineage (NCBI taxonomy): Eukaryota > Metazoa > Chordata > Actinopteri > Gobiiformes > Gobiidae > Periophthalmus > Periophthalmus magnuspinnatus. The sequence goes on along the minus strand of NC_047138.1, from coordinate 30,614,100 downwards.
GAAAGCATTTTATTGTACGAAAATCAGGAAATACGCGTTAGCTTGATAGTTCTGGTTGCTAAAAGTTGCAAAAAGCGCTTACTATGAGCGCAAACTGAAAAATTAGCAAAAGGACTGTGCTGTTTCTACTCCGTATTTATAAACAGAGTTGATGGAGCACTTCCAGCTTCATCGACTCTGGCTCCAATTCACTTTCTATTGAAAAACCGTGTCCCTTCTCTCTGTAACTGCTGCTGTCGGACTCGTCATTTTGGTCTTAAATGTTCGTATTAACCCTCTACATGATCCTGGTGTTTTTATTTCACTATTGTGTCGGTAAATGAAGATACGAACATTAATAACAGACAAATCAGGCGCCCGTTAGCATTAGCGACAGGTTTGAGTGACAGCGTTGCTAAGTGCCCGCTCCCTGCTAAACCAGTGGTGTGGGCGGGAAGTGGCGTTACCTTCAACAGTCTCGCTCTGGATTGGCTCTTCGGTTGCTATGATACTCGTAGTCAGAAATACAAGTATGAAACTCGGCTCCAAATTAGCCGCTATAACTGCTAGCGTCGATGAGCTTCATTTGACTGGAGCGAGCGCTGTGGGTGACGTCGCACATAACTCTATAACAAATTCGGACCAGTTCTGTCTCATTTTATTTTAGTTAAATGGAAATAAATGCTGTTTTTTTCCGTCTCTGCTCTGGTATCGGTTAATATCGGTTAGCGGGAGATGCTTAAAGGAATTAGCATCAGAACTGAAAAAGCTCTTACGCACAGTTCCTTCAGCGTCCAATCGAGAACGTGCAAACTCCACACAGAAAGTCCCCACACGTTCTGGGAATTGAACCGGGGACCTCGTTGTAAATGGGACGACCTATGCGTTTGTCCTCCATCTTCGTCCTCTGTCTTTGCCTCTGAGACGGCGCACTTCTCACACACACACACACACACACACACACACATGTTCCACGCCGGTGCCTTGTTGACGTGTGACGGGTCTGACAGTGAGTGAGTGAGTCTCTGTGAAAAAAAAAAACGCGTCTCTGCGCCGACAGAAACGCAGCCCGAAAAAAATAAAACGAAAGAGGAGGAACAATCGAGAGAGAACACACACGGCGAGTTTATTCTGCGGCGGGAGAGTCTCGAGCAGAGGGCGTGTCCGCGATGCAACGGGAAACACACAGGGGGCGACGGTAGCTCAGCTGGAAGAGCGTTTGTCCACTGGTCTGAATCTGCATTTCGAATCCCTTTCTCCACATAAAAGTCACTGGTGGAGGAGGTTGACGGTGCGATTCCTGCTCCACACTTCGCCCCCAGTGTCTGTGTAAACTGGTGTATGAATGTGTAAGTGTTTCCTTGATGTAAAGAGTTTTCGAGCAACTTAAAAAACGGAAAAACGCCGTATAAAAATGTGACCGTTTACAATTTACCGTTTACCCTAACAGAGGATTCAAAATGGGTGACTTTTCAAAATGTTTTAAATGCTTCTGTAGCTCACCAAACCTCACTGTGACACAAAATATTTAGTCAAAATGACGTTTAGTTCAAGTTCTGAATGGGCTAGTTTTGTTTAATTTTTCCTTTGTCCAATCTTAAAGGGGAGTATTGCGCAAAATAGATGTTTTTAAAGCTTTTTCCCCGTGTTATAACGTTGTTCCCGCATCAAAAACACGTCTGAAGAGGTTTTAAATGGCATCCATGCACGTTTGAGTCATCTAGAGATCTCTCCCAGGCCCTATTGAAACCGTCCTTAATGTTTGTACAAGGCTCCGCCCACAACCCTACATCACCCACGCTCCACACGACAACTCTCCATAAATATACAACAACATGATACAAAACTGTGCACTACGACTTCACAAACCTGGTGTGATTTGCAGTAGTTTCATTAGTGGGATAAAGCTGATTGTGTTGTGATGGTGCTCTGAAGGGGGAGGGACTCAGCGTAGAGAGCAAAGGAGACTCAGAGCCTCAGAATGAAAGTGAAACTTATAAAATATGTTAATATGTTGTTTTTGGTGAATATAGCATTTTCAAAACAATTAAAGAAAAAATGGCGATTTAAATATAAATACCTCCTCTTTAATACCCCGTAGAAGTAAATACCTCCTCTTTAATACCCCGTAGAAGTAAATACCTCCTCTTTAATACCCCGTAGAAGTAAATACCTCCTCTTTAATACCCCATAGAAGCAAAGTACCTCCTCTTTAATACCCCATAGAAGTAAAATACCTCCTCTTTAATACCCCATAGAAGTAAATACCTCCTCTTTAATACCCCATAGAAGTAAAATACCTCCTCTTTAATACCCCATAGAAGTAGTACCTGGAGGAGTAAAGGGGAGAGTGAGGGAGGAGGAGGGGGCGGAGTCTGGAGGCATAAGAAACACTGTGATTGGTCTGACGGGTATCCACACTTCAAACTCCGCCCCCTTGCAGCCAGGTGTTTGTGATCAGAAACACCTGGATGTAACCGGGGCAGTCTTTTGTGATGTCACCAACTACTTGAGGCACTGAAGACAGCACAAAGTTAGATTTAGACGTGTTTTTTTTGTTTTTTTGAACCTAGTTTGCTCTAAAATTGCCCAAAAAAGCATTAAGAGCAGTACACAACGCTGTCCAAACACCACACACACAGTTTAGTCGTGGAAAAAAAAAGTGGATTTCGTTTTTTTAGTCCCACTTTAAGTTTGAAATTCCATTAGCGAACTTTTCCCTCCGAACACTAATGCTCCCTCCATTACCTGTTCACACTTACTCAACGAGAACTCATCAAATCTCTTCTTCTTCTTCTTCTTCTTCTCTGCTCCGTGTTCTCTCCCCAACGACCAAATTTAAAAACTTTACAACAAAAAAAAACCCCGCAATCCAAACGGTTCCCCGCAGCGCCGGCTCGGATTGTTTATTAAATCTTTGGTAATTAAAAACATATATTTGCAGTTCTCCTCGTCGGGACGTTAGCGCCGCGGATGCTAATTGCTGACTGATAAAACGGTCGTACTCGGCTGCGTCCAAAATGTTGGCGTTGGGGACTTGTTGGATGTTGTTGCGCGGTGAGGAGGTAATGGAGGAGCCTTGTAATAGCACTATTAGTCTAATGGAAGCGTCGTTAGGAACTTGATTGTAACATTAGATGCCTTCACACTTTGCTGCTCACTATTAGGATTTGAGTTCTGACATCGTCGCGTTTATAAAGATTGCATTTGTTTCAATCAGTTTGTACTTGTAGCTCGGGTTTAATTGAAAACGCTTTGTTTACATGACGGCAAAAGAGAGCTTCAATCCTCCGGAACTTTTTTAAAAATCTGGTCTTTTCCGAGTAAAATAAAGTGCGGTCACGTTTTTTTTAATATCGTGTGTTTCCACTTTCGGAGCTCGTTACGTCAAGGAATCGCTCACAAATTCGTGCGTCGGTGTGCGCGGACACTGGGGGCGCGGTGGGTTAAGCGTCTCGCCCAAGGGCACGACAACAGCGTTCGTCTGTAGGAGCTGGAATCACACCGCCAACCTGTGTATGTTTTTTTTTTTTTTAGAAATATAACGATAAAAACTCAAATGTGTCGTGTTTGTGTCTCTACAGTGATGATCTGTGACACTCGTGGATTATTATGTTCTAATTTACACATTTTAAGTCACGATATTCGTAAACGTCATCACAATTAAGAGGCGTGTAGCTGTTGGCGCCCCCTATGGACAGATGCACGTCACACTAGAGGAACACATTTAAAAAAAAAACAACAAGAAGAAAACAAAAATGAGAAGAAACAGCTATAACATGGTTCAAACCTCTGGAACGTCAAGTTTGCAGAACAGGTCTGATTTAAACTGATTTCAGCGTTTTTCCTTTTGAAATATTGATTTAATTAATTTTATTTTTATTTCGCAGTGAGGGTCATGGGGCATGTACAAGGCACTCTCCAGGGTTTTGAGAATCCCACATCTTTAAAGTCCATCACTGACATGTTAGCTTGCGTGTGTTAGCTTGTGTGTGTGAACTTGGATGTGTTAGCTTGCGTGTGTTAGATTGCGCGTGTGAGCTTGCGTGTGTGAGCTTGCATGTGTTTGATTGTGTGTGTTAGCCTGCGTGTGTTAGCTTGCGTGTGTGAGCTTGCATGTGTTTGATTGCGTGTGTTAGCTTGCGTGTGTTAGCTTGCGTGTGTTAGCTTGCGTGTGTTAGATTGTGCGTGTTAGCTTGTGTGTGTTAGCTTGGATGTGTTAGATTGCGTGTGTTTGATTGCATGTGTTAGCTTACGTGTGTTAGCTTCATGTTCTAGTTCAGTTCTAGTTTAAAGGTGCTTCTGGGCGAGTCCTTGTTTGGTCCGACTTTAGTCCTAGATTAGCTTTGAGTTTAAGTTAAAGCTGCACTGTGTAACTTTTCTGGTGGTGCATTAAACTTTAATCTCTAAGATAAAACTCAAGTAACACCACAGGGCCAAGTCTTTTGTTGTTGTTTTTTTGTTGTTTTTTTTTCCTGCAATTGAGTAAATGTAAAATGCCATACTGTGAAACATTTCAGGTAAATTCAGGCGATCACATCTTTGAGAAAAAATAAATAAAATCTATTTAATTCTAGTGTATTTATATTACACTTTTATAACAACATAAGCAGAAAAAGTCAAGACAAAACAAATACACAGATCAGATGATACAAAGGAGAAAAAAACAACAATAAAACACCAACAGATCCTGACAAACTACGAATGTGCTCTGATAATTGGGAGCAACGTTAAACGGCAGATAATATTAATATTTTCTTATCAATAATACAATAAAGTGCAAAAAAGGTTTGAATTAAAAAATAAAAAACAAACAAACTTTCAGTCTTGATAATTGCTGATGAGTTGTTGTTGTTTACCTTGGTCCATGTTCTTTCTACTTTGGTTATTTGAATCCTTGTGGCGTATTCACTGGAACAGAATGTAAAATCAAACTAGAATATTACATTTATATACAGGTGTAAATAGTAGTATTTCTCTCAGAGTCACTCTTCTTCCACTCTCCTGGTCCAATCCACAGACTGCAGTTCAAAGTGGTGGGTGCAGTACCTGGTGTCAGCCTGTAGGTGTCTCTCTTTTTCTTCAGTAGTGAGTGGGGCCCTCTGGACTCCACACTCCTCCTGTAGATATGGATTTACTCTGTGTGTGGAGCAGGGCTGTTTGCTTTGGAAAACATTTTACCCCCAGTGTTAATGATTATAAGGATTTCTGCAAAAAAAAATAAAATAAAATAAATAAATAAATAAAATAAAAAAACAAATAAATACATAAATAAAATACACAATAAAAAAAAAATATATATATATAAAATAAATACATAAAATAAAAAATAAATACATAAATAAATAAAATACACAATACATAAAAAATAAAATATAAAATAAATACATAAAATAAAAAATAAATAAATACATAAATAAATAAAATACAAAATAAATAAATAAATAAAATATAAAATAAATAGATAAAAATAAATAAATACATAAATACATAAATAAAATACACAATAAATACTTAATAAATAAATAGAATAATAATAAAATAAAAATAAAATACTACTATGACTAATAATAAGTCTAAAATTACACACACCATTAAAGTGCATATGGTTTTCATGTTTGTCTAATTCTGACCTGTTTTAGTGGATAGAACCAGCGCTAAATATTTAACACAGTTTTAAATCAGTTAAGTGTCAGTTTGTGGGAAATAAAACGTTGAAAATAAAAATTGAAAAACACAGAACGTAGCTCTGAGTTGTAAATTAACTGAACTCCATTTAACAAAACAAAGGTGTTGTCGTATTTGTATCAGTCTAATCATAATTATATTGTATTTTAGACACGTTTTGGTCCTTGTTTACGTCACGGTTGCTATGGTAACAGTTATGAAATGACCTCTACGTACAGTTATGACACATCTGCGGCTCGTGTCTAACCAGGAAGTAACGTTATAAACCTTCACCAGAATTAAAAAGCTAGAAAAACAAAGCAATATTTTTGGTAGAATCTTAAATAAAATGATATTAAGACATATTTTTAAACAAATAAATGCTGAATTGTGGCGAATGAAGGCTTCTATACACCATATTTAAGTAAAGTGTTATTACATTATTTTGCATTCATCATAAATCATGATTATTATGATTATTTTTGGACATTTTGATTAAATAACGCCGCTGTTTTTGGAGTAAAAAGTGTTGTTTTAGAGTTGGTATGGCCCAGATACAATTATGAAACTATGATTATTTGAGTAGTTGAATAGTCACGATTATTTGGTTGAATCGTTGCAGTTGTATATTTGGTTGAAACAGCAGTAGAGAATCTCATAAAAATGTATTAATATAGATTTATCTTTGACGCAAAAACGTTACAACAACAGACATTTAAAAACACACGACCCAAAAGAGTGAACAACTCTTGCTACTCTTGCTAAATATGCTATACGCTACATATTTATATAATCACCTATTTTAAAGTAAAGTATAACAGGTCCAGGCTGTTACTACGGTAATAAGAAATGTTCAATGAAATCACCAGTTATTTGTGTTTTGTTAAGAGCCCATTGATAAAACGTTTGAGACAAAATGACTGTGTTTTGTTCAAATATTAAAGTCCATTTGACAGTTTAATATGTTTTTCTAATTCTGACGTTGGTGGATTGTACCTGCGCTAAATATTTATCAGATTTTTGCGTCAGTTAAGTGTCAGTTTGTGGAGAAAATGTTGAAAATAAAAGTATAAAAATACAGGAAGTAGCTCTGAGTTGTGAAACAGAATGCCAAAATGCTACGACAAACAGGCTCCATGCACGTTAGCACGCTCGCTAGCTCACCACGTCACAAAGCTAACAGACACTTTTATTAAAATCTGAAAAAATAAACTAAACAACATATTAAAATTCAACTTAATTAAAAAAACAAAACAACCAAACAAAAACAAAACACCTGATTATTTCTATATGTAAAATATTTAAGTTTGTGGTGATGTTTTAATGTTTATCATGCCTCAAAATTAGCATTAGCATTAGCATTAAGACAGAAACATGTCTCTGTCTAAACACAAAAGTGTCTCTGGTGAAATATTGATTTTATTTGTGTACTGATCTTTAAATATTCATAGTTTTAACGCGACTTGACAAAAACTTCACAGAGATAAAAGTGGACAGGAAGTAGTGACGCTAACAGTGACGCTAACATCGACACTAACAGTGAGGTTGAGCACAACGAAGGCATTTTTCTGACAGTTTAAACCTTCATTTAACTAAATAAAAGTGTTGTCTTTTATTTGTATTGGTCTAATCATAACTATTGTGTAATTTAAACAAGTTGGGCCCTTGTTTATGTTACGGTTGCTATGGTAACACGTCTCTACATATGTCATATCCGCCGCCTGTGTCCAACCAGGAACTAAAACTGTAACCTTCACTAAAATAACACAACTAGGAAAAAAATTGGCAAGTTTTTGTTTGTAAAATCTTAAATATAACAATGTTTTGGTGAAATAAGAAGCAAACGGAACATGGTGGAGTGTGCGGGAGGAGAAGTGTTTATGTCGGAGCAGGACACAGCTCTTAAACAGAGTTGAACGACTGTCTGAGCTGAAATAAAGGCCTGTGTCTGTGAGCTGAAATAAAGACACGCTCCTCAGGCTGATTTAAGGCGCTAAAGACGAACTGGACACAACAAGAGGAACACACGAACAACAAGAAACACACGAACAACAAGAGAAACACACGAACTAACAACAAGAGAAACACACGAACAACAAGAAACACACGAACAACAAGAGAAACACACGAACAAACAACAAGAGAAACACACGAACAACAAGAGAAACACACGAACAAACAACAAGAGAAACACACGAACAACAAGAGAAACACACGAACAACAAGAAACACACGAACAACAAGAAACACACGAACAAGAGAAACACACGAACAAACAACAAGGGAAACACACGAACAAAAAGAGAAACACACGAACAAGAGAAACACACGAACAAAAAGAGAAACACACGAACAAGAGAAACACACGAACAACAAGAGAAACACACGAACAACAAGAGAAACACACGAACAACGAGAGAAACACACGAACAACAAGAAACACACGAACAACAAGAAACACACGAACAAGAGAAACACACGAACAAACAACAAGGGAAACACACGAACAAAAAGAGAAACACACGAACAAGAGAAACACACGAACAAAAAGAGAAACACACGAACAAGAGAAACACACGAACAACAAGAGAAACACACGAACAAGAGAAGCACACGAACAACAAGAGAAACACACGGACAAGAGAAACACACGAACAACAAGAGAAACACACGAACAACAAGAGAAACACACGGACAAGAGAAACACACGAACAACAAGAGAAACACACGAACAACAAGAGAAACACACGAACAAGAGAAGCACACGAACAACAAGAGAAACACACGAACAAGAGAAACACACGAACAACAAGAGAAACACACGAACAACAAGAGAAACACACGAACAACAAGAGAAACACACGAACAACAAGAGAAACACACGAACAACAAGAGAAACACACGAACAACAAGAGAAACACACGAACAACAAGAGAAACACAGGAAAAACAAGAGAAACACACAAAAAACAAGAGAAACACACGAACAACGAGAGAAACACACGAACAACAAGAGAAGCACACGAACAACGAGAGAAACACACGAACAACAAGAGAAACACACGAACAACAAGAGAGGTCTCTCTGTACAAAAATATGATACAAAACTGTAAACTACGACTTCACAAACCTGATGTGATGTGCAGTGGTTTCATTAGTGGGATGCAGCTGATTGTGTTGTGATCGTGCTCTGAAGGGGGAGGGACTTAGAAGTTAATACCCCATAGAAGTAAAATACCTCCTCTTTAATTATTATGATCTACTTTTAGTTTTTATCTCTTGTGTATTAAAAAAAGTCGTTGTAAATGTATGTGAGCTGTGATGTTCTCAAACTCTCATCCTTCTTTCCCTCTTTCTCTCTCTCTCTCTTTCCTTCTCTTTTGTAATTTTGATTTCTCTCCACCATCTGCATTCTAGTCCTCCTCCTCTCCTCTTTTTTCCTCTTTTTCCTTTTTTCCTCTCCTCTCACACACGGCTCTGCTTTGCACCGATTTCTGCCACAAACGTCTGATTTTCACGATTAGAGCGAGAACACACACATACACACACACACATACACACACACACATACACACACACACACACATATATACACATATACATACACACACACACACATAGAAACACGGAAACACCCCCACCCCCACACACACCCCGACACACACACACATACATGCACACACAGAAACACACAGAGAAATAGAAACACACACATATACACACACACACACCCCGACACACTGAAACACACACCCACACATAGAAACACGGAAACACACAAACACACACTCACACACCCCCCCCCCCCCACACACACAGAAACACACATGCAGAGAAACACACATACACAAACGCACACAAACAGAAACACCCACACACACCCACACACACACACACACACACACACACACACAAAATGGCTGAACATTAGGCCATGTTCACCTTAGAGCTGAAAAATTCATCTTAATTGAATCAAAATCACAAAATTAACAACCAACAACAAATATAATAAAAGACTAAATATCCTGTTTCCTGCTGTAGAGATTTACATCGAGGAACCACACACACATCCATACACATTCACACACACAGCCACACACACACATCCATACACATTCACACACACAGCCACACACACACATCCATACACATTCACACACACACAGCCACACACAGTCACACACAGACACTGTGTATGAATGACAGACTGTATAAAGAAGTGAGTGCGACGTCAGTGGAGAATTTAGAGCTGAGGTTCACATTTGGAATTCTGTGAGTATCATAGCAACCAAAGAGCCAATCCGGAATGAGACTGTTGAAGATAACGTCACTTCTCAGCGAGCTAGTTCTTAGCAACACTGTCAATCAAACCTGATGCTAATGTTAGCGGACAGAAGACTGATTTGTCTGTTTTTAATGTTTATATCTTGATTTACAGACACGAGAGTGAAATAAAAACCTCAGGATCATGTAGAGGGTTAATACGAACATTTAAGACCAAAATGAGTCTGACAGCAGCAGGTACAGAGAGAGGACACAGTTTATCAATAGAAAGTGAATTGGAGCCAGAGTCGATGCAGCCGGAAGTGCGCACATGATCACTTCCTGTTTGTAATGCGGCGCTAGCAGGTTAGCAATGTCTATTTCTATAAACAGTCTCTGGGATATGACCAGTAATTGCAGAGATATTATCAATAAAACGGCTCAGCACGATATGTACACTACTATTAAAGAAATAACTAGTATTTTATGTTGAAAATCACAGTTTATTGTCTAAAAATATCAAAATCTACTTAAAACTTGTATCATTTTTCTCATTGTAGGCGACATACTGGATGGTCTCATTTGTCTTTCGTTCAAAACATCATTTTTGACCCCGTCCCGTGGACAGAACACAGCCCAGTGTGTGTAAGCTGTTAGCATGTAGCCTGTTAGCATGTAGCCGTGTTAGCCCCAGGAGCTGTCAGGACTCATCAGGAGAGAGTCCAGTCAAAACAGCCAGAGCTTCTGTCCAGTCCACAGTGTCCTCCTCCCTCCTCTTCTCCCTCCTCCTCCCCTGCTGTCTCTCTTCTCTCTCTCCTCCCTCACATTCTCCACTTATCTTTCTGTCTCTCTTTTCTCTCCCCACTCTTGTCCTGTCTCTCTCTTCCCTCTCCTCTCTCATTTTCTCCCCCTATCTAACCTGTCTCTCTCTCTCTTCTCTCTCTCTGCTCTCCTCCCTCATTTTCTCCTCCTCTCCTGTGCCTCTCTCCTCTCTCACGTCCTCCCCCTCTCCTCTTGTCTCTTCTCTCTCCTCCGTCACTTTCCCCCTCATCTTTCTGCCTCTCTCTTGTCTCCCCCTCTCCTCTAGTCTCTCTCACTTTCTCCCCCTCTCCTCTTTTCTCTTCTCTTCTCTCTCCTCTCTCACTTTCTCCTCCTCTATTCTCTCTCTCCTCAGCCCTTACCCCTCCCTCTTTCTCTCTCTGTAAAGTGTCTTCCCTCCTGCCTCAGCTGGCACTCCTCTCTCCCTCCCTCTCTCCCTCTCCCTCCCTCTCTCCCTCCCTCTGTCTAACGAGTCCCTCCTCCTGTCTGGGCTGGGAACACCTCTCTCTCTCCCTCCCTCTCTCTCTCCCTCCCTCTCTGTCTCTCTCTCCCCGCCTCCGTCTAAAGAGTTTTGAACTGTATCGTTTTCCCTCTAAAGTTTTATCTGGAGTGATTCATGTTTGAGTTCATCTTTAATCTCTCAGTTTCAAGACGCCATTTTGCCGATCAACCCGGTTCTCCCTGTCCCAGTACACACCAGTTTCTCTGTACACTTCCTTCTCCAGTTTTATTTTATTTTTTATTTTTCATTTTGGTATAAATAAAAACCTCTGCTGCTCTAGTGTGATGTGCATCTGTCCACAGGGGGCGCCGACAGCTCGCGGTGTTTTGGTTTGATGACGTTTACGGCGACGTCACCTCAGTGTTTCTTTTACACAACGTCAGGTTTGTGCTTCTCTCTTGACCAGATTAAACAAAAATAATAATAGAGACAAAGAGAGAGACAAATAGAGAGAGGGAGAGAGAAGGAGAGAGGAGGAGACAAACAGAGAGAGGGAGAGAGAAGAGGGAGACAACAGAGCAAGGGAGAGACAGAGAGGGAGACAAACACAGAGAGGGAGACAAACAGAGAGAGGGAGAGAGAGGGAGACAAACAGAGAGAGGGAGAGAGAGGGAGACAAACAGAGAGAGGGAGACAAACACAGAGAGGGAGACAAACAGAGAGAGGGAGAGAGAGGGAGACAAACAGAGAGAGGGAGACAAACACAGAGAGGGAGACAAACAGAGAGAGGGAGAGAGAGGGAGACAAACACAGAGAGGGAGACAAACAGAGAGAGGGAGAGAGAGGGAGACAAACAGAGAGAGGGAGACAAACACAGAGAGGAAGGGAGACAGCAAGAGACACAGGGAGGGAGACAAATAGAGAGAAGGATAGAGAAGAGGGAGACAACAGAGCGAGGGAGAGACAGAGAGAGGGAGAGAGAAAGGAAGGGGGAGAGAGAGAGACAGAGAGGGAGCGAGGGAGAGAGAGGGACAGAGATTTAGGGAGAGAGAGAGTGAGACAAACAGAAAGAGGAAGAGAGACAGCAAGAGAGACAGAGAGGGAGACAAACAGAGAGATGGAGAGAGAGAAAAAGAGAGACAATGGGAGAGAAAAACAGAGAGAGCGGTAGAGACTGAGAGAGGAGAGAGAGGCAGAGAGAGAAAGAGAGAGACAAAGGTAGAGAGAAACAGAGAGAGGAGAGAGGGAGTGAGGAGAGAGAGGCAGAGAGAGAGAAAAGAGGGACAGAGAGAGGGCGAGAGAGACAAACAGAGAGAGGTAGAGAGGGAGAGAGAGGCAGTGAGAGAGCAAGAGGCAAGGAGAGAGACAGAGAGAATGAGGGGAGAGAAAAAAGTAGAGAGGGAGGGAGAGAGGTAGTGAGCGAAAGAGAAGAAACAGAGAGACATAGAGAGAGAGGAGAAGAGGGATAGAGAGAGAGGGAGAGAGAGTCAGAGGGGCGGGGAGACATAGCAAAGACATAGAGAGACAGACATAGACAAACAAAAATAGAGGGGAGAGGTAGAGAGAGAGAGAGAGAAATAGAGGGAGGAGAGAAATGAGAGATGGGATCACAGTTATGAAAAAACTCCTGAAGTAAAAGTTTGCGGGTGTAGCTGCAGAACAGGGGGAGTGCTATCGGAGAGCGAGGGATGAGGAGGAGGGGAGTGAGAGACAGAGAGAGGGGCAGAGAGCGAAAGAGAGAGAGAGAGAGGAATGAGGGAGGGGAGTGGGGGGCACAAATCTCTGCCTCAGCAAAAGTTTTCATTAAAATTTTCAGACAAATGATGTGGGTGTCCTTCTGCCGGAGCGGCCCGGGGCGTCATGCTATTTCTATGCAAATAACAACCTCGCCTCTGCTCCTGTTTTTTCTGCTGGAACTGCTGCAACATGACCCAGGAGAGAGGGAGGAGGAGGAGAGGAGGGGGAGGAGGGGGTGTAGAGAGAGAGAGGAGGAGGAGAGGAGGGGGAGGAGGGGGTGTAGAGAGAGGGAGGAGGAGGAGAGGAGGGGGAGGAGGGGGTGTAGAGAGAGAGGGGAGGATAGGAGGGAGGGGGGGTGCAGAGAGAGGGAGGAAGAGAGGAAGGGGTGTAGAAGGAGGGAGGAGGAGAGGGGAGGAGGATGGGGTGTAGAGAGAGGGAGGAGGAGAGGGTGTAGAGAGAGGGAGGAGGAGAGAAGAGAGAGGAGGGGGTGTAGAGAGAGAGGAGGATAGGAGGGGGTGCAGAGAGAGAGGAGGAGAGGAGGGAGGGGGGGTGCAGAGAGAGGGAGGAAGAGAGGAGGGGGTGTAGAAAGAGGGAGGAGGAGAGGGGAGGAGGAGAGGGTGTAGAGAGAGGGAGGAGGAGAGGAGGGGGTGCAGAGAGAGAGAGGAGGAGAGGAGGGAGGGGGGGCAGAGAGAGGGAGGAAAAGAGGAGGGGGTGTAGAAAGAGGGAGGAGGAGAGGGGAGGAGGAGGGGGTGTAGAGAGAGGGAGGAGGAGAGGAGGGGGTGCAGAGAGAGAGAGGAGGAGAGGAGGGAGGGGGGCAGAGAGAGGGAGGAAAAGAGGAGGGGGTGTAGAAAGAGGGAGGAGGAGAGGGGAGGAGGAGGGGGTGTAGAGAGAGAGGAGGAGAGAAGAGAGAGGCAGGGGTGTAGAGAGAGGGGGGGAGGGAGGGGGTTGCAGAGAGAGGGAGGAGGAGAGGAGGGGGTGTAGAGAGAGAGGAGGAGAGGGGGGGTGCAGAGAGAGGGAGGAGGAGAGGAGGGGGTGGAGAGAGAAGGAAAAAAGAAAGAGGTGGGGATGTAGAGAGAGAGGAGGGGAGGAAACAAGAGGAGGGGGAGAAGAAAAGAGAAGGGAGCGGAGGGACTGTAGAGAAATGGAATAAGAAGAGAGAAGAGAAGGAGAGGAGAGGAGGTGACTCGAAGGGAGAGGAGGGAAGAGGAAGGGAAGAAAGAAAGAGTGGAGGGGAGAGGTGAAGAGAAGAGATAGGAGAGAGGACGGGTAGGGGAGGAGGAGGAGAGGAGGAAGAGTGCAGAGGGAGGAGGTGAACTGTAAAAAACACTCTGTAGTTTGTGACTGTGATGTTATTTGAGAGGAACTTGTTTAACAGCACAAATCTGACATGTTGTCGTTCCAGTTAAGTCAGACTGTGTTCAAACAAAGCTCAGATTAAAGTCTAACGAGCCGCAGACAGAGCAGTGCCTACAGTTAGCATCGCATCAGACAGCGCAGTGCCTACAGTTAGCATCGCATCAGACAGAGCAGTGCCTACAGTTAGCATCGCATCCTACAGTTAGCATCGCATCAGACAGAGCAGTGCCGACAGTTAGCATCACATCAGACAGAGCAGTGCCTACAGTTAGCATCACATCCTACAGTTAGCATCGCATCAGACAGAGCAGCGCCTACAGTTAGCATCGCATCAGACAGAGCAGTGCCTACAGTTAGCGTCACACCCTGAGCCACTGTTGATGACGTCAGCTGTGAAGTGTCAACAGTTTAACCTGAGCTGGAGACAGGTGAGGCTCCTCAGGTGGAGTTCTCCGTGTGACTGTCAGGCTGCAGACGCATTGACCTTTGACCTGGTTTATGTTTATTACGTGTCACTACCGCACCCGTCCACAAGGAAATGAAGACACGGAGCGCAGTTCAACCACTTCTCTGTCAACATAACTGCACTAAATTCCGCTGACCTTGTGCATTCAGCAAAATCCTAATGATTCACCAGGATGAGTTTATAAGCACTTTTCACCACTTTTACAGACCAAAAGTGGAGTTTTGATGTGACGTGTAAAGCTAACAACAAGTAGAATGCTGACAAAACACTTCCTCATTACAAGAAAACACTTTATAATTCCATCATTTTGACCTGAAGAGCTGCAGGTGGATTCATAGTGGTCCGTGGGTGTATCTTGTGTCGAGATCCCAGTCCGTCTTGTGTTTTTGTGCTGTTTTCCCTCCTCCCTCCTGTGTCAGAGCCTGGAAGTGGGCGGAGATTTGGGCTCCTCCCACACACACCTGCGACTAACCCATAATCAAGCTGCACCCGGGGAGGACAAAGGGACTGAGGACCTGACCCTCTGCTTGGCTCAGTCTCGTTTTTTTTTGCATTCACGCCTTTTTTTCTCAGTTGGATATCTTTGTTTTTCCGCCAGATCCTGGTCCCCGAACCTGCACCGCTCCTCCGTCTCTGACCCAGCCCTCCACACTCTTCTGTCTCAGTGCACGTCAGCTTCAACTTTTCTTTCACCCGAGTTCTAAATCTTTGGTTACGACCCGGGTGGATTAAACATATTAAAGAGGACGCAGGAGTCAAACGGGTTACGAAAAGTCAAATTGTTTATTTTAAGTTCATTTTAATTTACTTTAAACGCCCCCAAACCCCCTTCTCCTCTGCGCAAAACAACACAACGACAGAAATGTGGACTTGATGAGCCAAAATGGAACAGAAGGACGCGGCACCGGGCCGTAGAACCCGGTGCCAACGTCGCTAACCTAAAACAGAAACGGTCCCCAAAACTAACCCAGGTGTGGAGCGAGCAAAAACGCAAGAGAGCGCCCCACGGATAGGTCGGCCTTTTTATACGGCGACCAGCCACGCCCCAAAACAAGCATAAATATAAATATCTCGCACCTTTTTATCTTTGCGAGCTGTTAACGGCTCGTACGCCCAACAGAGCTTTGTGGTCGGCCAGTCGACACCTGCTGGACGTCCCCAGAACGAAAAGGAAACCGTGGGGTGACAGCTCATTTTCTGTGGCTGGTCCCAGACTTTGGAACTCTTTGGCCCTAGAGTTAGGCTCAGTCACTACTTTTGTCTCTGTTTAAAGCCAAAGCTAAAGACTCATCTGTTCACGATTGCCTTCAGCTAGTGTTTTTTTATTGTTTGTTGTTTAGTATATAGAATCTTTGTTGTTTTTTACATTTTAATGCACTTGAAAAAGCACTTTGGTTCAGTTTTTGCTGTTGTAAAGTGCTATACAAATAAAGTTTGATTGATTGATTGATGAAGTGCACGTCAGCTTCAACGCTTTGAGTCCTGCTGACTTTTAGACGTTATGTGTCGTGTAAAAGACTCGATGGAGGTGTACGCCCCATGCACTTCGAGCTTTTGGGTTTGGTGGAACATTGCTCTGATGGATCAAACTATTATATTTAGATCCAAAAGCTGCAGTACAAACTAATGGTCTAATGTGTTCTTCAGACAGAACAGAGGCATACCCCAGGGTTCAGTACTTTCCCCTGCCTTGTTCTGCCTCGCGCTTGAACCTTTGGACCTTTTGCTACAGCCATTCAGGAAAAAATCAAGTATCAGAGGTATCAAAATGGAGTATACGCATAAACTTCAGACCCAGTCACATATCTGTAAACATAGAATCTATTGGAAAATGATGGTAATCGGTCACATTTTTATACAGCACTTTTCCACCTTGAAGACACTCAAAGCTCTTTACGTCTGTGGGATCTGGACTCGCATCGCCGCTATCTCTCCAGAAGTTTAAATCAGCTGCTCCAGATCTTACGTAACAATTTAGTTTTTCTTGTGACGTTCTAAAAATACATCACTATTTATAACGTCTCGAGTGTCTTTTATTGCGCAGTTTAGCCTGTGAACTGTCGTAAAAAAAGGCGTGACATTTTACAAGTATCAAAGGTCACATGATATCGGCAGGTCAGAGTCAAAAGTAGGAATCGTTCCGGTTCAGAGACACGGACGGATCGATCTGAAGTGAAGTACGGGCTTCTGCTGGAGCTGTGGTGAGTACAAACACTGTAGAAACTCATGTTATAGCGTCGATAAAGGAGCGTAATCTGACTTTTTTTAATAGCAAAGTGAAAGCAGGTCAGCAGTGAGGGGTCGGACCCAGGAGGTGTAACGTCAAACATGAAATGGCACTTCAGATTAAACAAATAAAGATTATATTATAACCGATATTAAAACTTTTGTGGTCCTTCCTTTGCTTGACACGTGACTCTAAATCCCCAGTGTCACGTTGGAGGGAAATGCTTAAAATTGCAGGGGGCGCTGGAGAGCCATTTTTAAAGATAGAATTTTAATCCACACATCGTTATGTCCAGCTCATCAAAATACACAAACGCTCCATTGGGTTTGTCTGAATCCGACGATGTTTACGAAAGTTACAGGGATTTTTATGCTTCCAAAATGGCTGCTTCGCTTATTCTTCATTCATTCTGAACACATGTAAATTATTTAACAACTTTTACCCCAGATATGTCCCGATGATGCTGCCTCAGTTTGGATTCCGTCCGATAAAAAACCCCAGGACAAGTTTGTTAAAGTACGAGGTCTAGATTTCGGCCATCTGCATATCTTGATTCAAAATGGCCGCCTTCGTGTAGGAGATAGGGCGTGGTCCCCGTAGATCTTTTTGCTCAGGGTCGCATAAAGATCGAGTGTAACAAATTAAACGAAATCGCGACATTTTTTTTCACTTCCCATTGACTTTTTTGAGGCGTGGCCATGTCAAAGTGGATGTAGAAAGGGCGTGGTCTTCATTGGTATTTTTGTTCAGGATTCTATCAAAGGTCCGTCCCATTTTAACTCTACAGGGGGCGCTGGAGAGCCATTTTTAAAGATACAAGTTTAATTCACTCATCATTATGTCCAGTTCATCAAAATACAGAAACAGCTGTATCCAACATTTTTTTCCAGAGTTGCAGGGATTTTTAAGTTTTCAAAATGGCCGCCACATTAAGAGTTCGTCATGACCACAGCCTAAGACTTATGTAAATTCTTTTAACAACTTTTGATCCCAGATTTGTCTATGCAGCCTCAGTTTGGAGTCCGTCCGATCAAAACCCTAAGACAAGTTTCTTAGCGTACGATGTCTAGGTTTTGGACGTCTCATGTTGGACCCAAGATGGCGACGCCCTCGAGATGCTTTTTGTACCTGTTTGTTCCTTATTATGAAATTTCATCTTAAACGGTAGAGCTGTATTTTGCAATTAATTACATCCAGCTCAGAAATGTGCACAAACGCTTCACTGGGTCCGTTGAAATCCGACAATGTTTATGAATATTTATGATAGAATTTTTTACATTCCAAAAAAATTACATTTTGTTGAAAAATCACCATGACGACGCCCAACATTGTATTTAAAATGTAATTGATATCCTTTTATTGCACATTGGTTTTGTGTCTTCTGGCCAGGTTTGAAGTGTTTTTGATGAAAACTGTTGGAGGAGATGTCAAAAGATTATGATGCGTGATTTCGTCGATCCTCGGTTTGATCCAATATGGCCGACTTCCTGTAGGGTTTAGGGCGGGGCCATAATATCATTTTTTACATGTTCTAACGTGACCTATTTTTGATGCTAAGTTTTATTTGTCGACGATGACATTTTTCTGGGCCGGGCTCCCATTGGTGCAGTGTAAATCGATTTTTGAGGTGGCGCTACTGAGCCATGTTTCAGTATTTTTTCTCAGGGTCTTCACTCAAACCCTCACTGAACTCTAATTTTCGATACCACTTACTTGTCGATACATCATTGTTTACTGCTTCATTTTTGTGAGTTTCCCCCAAATAGTACACTTACAATCGGGCTCTCACATTCGCACTCGGGCCCTAAAAAATGAATAACCAAATCAAATAACCTTCATGACTTGAGCAGATACGAAACTGATGTTGGGAGTTTCTGTTTCTACATTTAAAGTCCGTTTCATCTCTTACAACAGGTTTCAGAGTTTAAGAACAGAAACATGTCTCGATGTCCTGAAGGTTTATCATGGGCTTTTTGTGTTTGTCACTGACTCGTGTTATTGTTCTGAAAATGCGGTGATCTGTCTGACATTTTGTTTCTTTGTGCTGTTAAATGTAGAGACAAAATGGCTTCCAGGCTGGAGGAGGAGCTGATCTGTTCCATCTGCCACGAGCTCTTCAAAGATCCTGTGGTTCTGTCCTGCAGCCACAGCTTCTGTAAAGTCTGTCTGAAGAACTGGTGGAGGGACAAACTCAAGAAGACCTGTCCAGTATGTCAAAGGGACTTTCCTCCCATAAACCGGGCACTGAGGAGCCTGGCCCCAAGGAACCTGGCCCTGAGGAACCTGGTGCAGAAGTATGAAGAGCAGCGAGAGCAGAACCCTCCCCTGTGCAAACTTCACTCAGAGAGGCTCCGGATCTTCTGCCTGGACCATGAGGAGCCGGTGTGTCTGGTCTGCAGAGACTCCAGGACTCACACTGACCATAAGTTTAGTCCTTTGGAGGAGGCGGCCGAGGACCTGAGGGAGAAGCTGAGGAGGATCATCAGGCCTCTGCAGGACAAACTGCAGGTGGGTCCTTCAGGTTCTGTCCTGTGGTGTCGCCTTTGTACCAAAATACAAAAGTGTGTGTGTATGTGAGTGTGTGTATATGTGTATGTATATGTGTGTGTAGGGGTGTGTGTGTATGTGGGTGTGTGGGGGTGTGTGTGTATGTGTGTGTGTATGTATGTATATATGTGTATGTGTGTATATATGTGTGTATGTGTATGTATGTATGTATGTGTGTGTATGTTTGTATGTGTGTAGATGTGTGTGTGTATGTATCTGTGTATATATGAATGTATGTATGTGTGTGTGTATATGTGTGTGTATGTGTGTGTGTATGTATGTATATATGTGTGTGTGTATATATGTGTGTGTATGTATGTAGGGGTGTGTGTGTATGTGTGTGTATGTCTGTACGTGTGTATGTATGTGTGTGTATGTTTGTATGTGTGTATGTATGTGTGTGTATGTTTGTATGTGTGTAGGGGTGTGTGTATGTATCTGTGTATATATGAATGTATGTGTGTGTGTGTGTATGTGTGTGTGTATGTATGTATGTATGTGTATGTGTGTAGGGGTGTGTGTGTAGGTGTGTACATGTGTGTGTAGGGGTGTACGTGTGTATGTGTATGTGTGTATGCCCTGTCACTCTGCTCACACACTCACTGTCACACTGCTGTGTCAGAGGCTGTGGTCACTCGCTTCACTTCATATCTTCTTTTAGTCTGAAGTTTTATTTACAATAGTAAAACCGTGTTGTGTCACATTCCTCACAGACACAGGCTTCTCTCAGATTCACTCTGGCTCTGCAGGTTCTGACCGAGACGAAGCAGCAGTTTGAAGACACGGCGGCTCACATCACAGCCCAGGCTCGACACACAGAGGCACAGATCCGAGACACGTTTGACAAACTGCACCAGTTTCTGTTGGAGGAAGAAGATACCAGGATGAAGGCTCTGAGGGAGGAGGAGGAGCAGAAGACTCAGCGCATGAAGGACAAGATGGCCGCCGTGAGCAGAGACATGGAGACTCTGTCCAAAACCATCGCGGAGACGGAGGAGCAGCTGATTGCCATAGACATCTCCTTCCTGTTACACTACAAGTCCACACTGGAGATGGTGCAGCGCTGCCCCCTGGTGGAGGACCCAAAGATGGAGCATAGAGCTTTAATAAACCAGGTCAAACATCTGGGCAACCTGAGCTTCCACATCTGGAGGGCCATGAAGACAGTGGTGAGGTTCTACCCCATCGTTCTGGATCCAAACAGAGCGTACCCCGGTCTGATCCTGTCTGAAGATCTGAGCTCGGTGAAACTCGAAGCGAAACAGTGGCTTCCACAGAATCCAGAGAGACCCACGTACCGCAGTGTCGCTGGGTCGAAAATGTTCAGATCGGGGACGCACAGCTGGGACGTGGAGGTCGGGAACAATAAAGACTGGGACGCAGGTGTGAGCGGACACGTTCAGAGAGGGGACAAACAGGAGCACGGGTGTTTCAGTGTATGTTTCTTAGATTATAAATACACAGCCTGTTCGCTCGCAGACACAGACACAGCGCTGACCGTGAGGAAACATCTACAGAGGGTCAGAGTGAAGCTGGACTTAGACAGAGGAACGCTGACCTTTAGTGACCCCAACACAAACACCGACCTCCACACGTTCACGGACACGTTCGCCGGGGGCATGACTCCATATTTATCCACG
Organism: Periophthalmus magnuspinnatus; assembly: GCF_009829125.3. NCBI lineage: Eukaryota > Metazoa > Chordata > Actinopteri > Gobiiformes > Gobiidae > Periophthalmus > Periophthalmus magnuspinnatus. The sequence continues at coordinate 30,592,958 of NC_047138.1, read as the reverse complement.
TTCAACAACATCCCCCTGAAGATTTTACCGAAGGACGTCACCGTGAAAGTATAAATGAAACCGAGGGACCATCAGAACTGTGGGAAAGTCCAGATTTTGTCTCGTTTGAAACAGAGAAACAGAGAAATACATTACAAGCAGGATTTAGTGTCGAGATTACTACTGTTTTAAAACTTTCTTATGGTCGTCAATTCTTCTTTTTGACCCTCGTGAGCTCCTCCCAGTAGAGTTACGCTCAAGTTCTGGGCTCAGTTTAACTCCAATTAGTTTCTCTTATACTGTAACTCAGCCCGGTGTGAACGTTTCAGAAGATAAAATTGTCGTAACTAATATTTCACTTGTATATTTTTGGGTAATTAGCAATAAATATGGAATGATTTAATGTTCTAATGCTGTTACCTCCTCAAATTTGAAGCAATTCCAGGTCTGAAATTGATCTTTTGAGGCTAACCGCTAACTGAAAGTCCCCAATAAAACGGCAAACTTTAGCATCCCGCGTGTTGAAAACGGTGAAAACGGTGAGTACTCGACCTCGTGCCAGCGCTGAACCAATGAAACGCTAAGGAAAGTCTTTACGTCCGCCTAGCGCTGTCCCTGATTGGTCAGTTTTACAGTCTCTCCGTTTGCCAATCGCTGTCTCTGATCCCTCGTCTCGGTCTTTTATTGTACGACAAACTGATTTCTTCCGTCTCATTTTGCCTTTGCAGGGGGCGCCGGAGAGCCACATTTAAAAATACAAGTATAATTCATAGTATCATTATGTCCAGATCAAAAATCAGTCATCGAAAATCAGAAAATGCTAAATGAGTCCTTCGAGATCCGACAGTTTTTACAAAAGTTACGGGGATTTTTGTTCTTTCAAAATGGCCGCTTCGTTAAACACTCGTTATGATCACGCCCGGGGACTTATAAATTAGGTTTTATGATTTTTTTTAATTTAAATTTCTTTTATGAAATTTGAAGGGGGCGCTATGGAGCTATCTTAAACGGTCGAGCTGCAAACTTTCCCAAAACGAACGGAAAACTTTGGAGCTACTCTGAATGAGACGAGAGAGTTGATTCTGATCCGAGACTCGCGGTGAAATAAAGAAAAAACTGAGCCCCCGTTACACCGACAGTAATTAAAAACGCCGTTACAGCGGAGGAAAGAGTCGCTAGTCGGATTACTCGCTAACGGTAAAAGTAAAGTTATTCCCAAATCTGATCATAAAGTTAAAAAAAAAAAAGTTAAAATGTGAATCGCCAATAGCTGAGCCAGGTACGTCCACTGCCGGGGGCCCCACGGACAAATTCAGCCCAGGGCCCCCCTAAAAGCTGGGACCGGCCCTGCGCTCATACAGTAAAATGAGGTACAGCGCGTCTAAAGTCACATTATGTAATATTTCATGTCCAAAAATCCAACTCTAGCCCCTTTAACGCTCGCCATCCGCCGCCGCTCGTCCTCTGGGATCCCTCCGTGTAACTAAACTCCACTCCAGAGAAGCAGCAGGCGACGCCCCCCCCCCGCTGAGGCTGTGAAGTGAGCTGTGCCCAGACACCTGCCTCCGCGCCGGGAGGGGGGGGGGGGGGGGGAGACCCAGACTGGCCCCTGAAGCCGGTCTCACGGTGCCCGCTTTGGGGGTCCCAGCGGGGGGCTCTGTAATGTGGTCCATCCAGGCGTTTATTAAGAGGGAAATGACTGTCATGGAGATGGGGTGGTTAGCACGCGAGCTAATGGAGGACACCTGGCCCCGCGTCGGAGCAGCGGAGCGCAGAGGGAGAGGGGGGGAGGGGTCAGGACTGTTTCCATGGTAATAAACGATTTAAGACTGTCGTGTGTTTTAAAGGCGGAGAGTGTAACTTTTGCAACGTTCAGCGCGTGAGGGAAAATGTGCACCGTGTCTATAGTAATAAACTATTTTAAAGTAAATGTCGTCTTCTAAAAGGTGATATTCAGTGTGAGGGGAAATCTGAATTGTTGCCGTAGTGATAAACAATTCAAAACTAAATGTGTTTTAAAATTACAGTATGCAACTTTCGCAAAGAGAAAACTGTAAAAAGAGGGAAAATCAGCATCTTTCCCATAGTAATAAACAATTTTTAACTAAATGTCGTGTCTTTTAAAGGTAGAGTACGTAACTTTTGCAACATTCATTGTGAGGGAAAATCAGCACTGTTGCCATAGTAATGAACAATTCAAAATGAAATGTGTTTTAAAAGTACAGTATTCAACTTTCACAACGTTCAGTGTGACGGGAACATCAGGATCGTTGCCGTAGTGATTAACAATTCAGAAATAATGAGGGAAAATCAGCACTGTTGCCATAGTAATAAACAATTTTAAAGTAAATGTCATGTGTTTTAAAGGTACAGTATGTAACTTTCACAACATTCAGTGTGAGGGAAAATCAGCACCGTTTCCATAGTAATAAACAATTTAAAACTAAATTTTATGCCTTTTAAAAGGTACAGTATGTAATTTTTGCGACATTCAGCATGGCGGGAAAATCGGCACTGTTGCCATGGTAATAAACAATTCAAAACCAAATGGGTGGGTGGCACGTCGCCTTGGTTATAGAAATTTAAAGCCCTACTTCGGAACATTCTCCCTGGAGATAGATAAGTTTTACGGTGGAATATTACAGCGAAAGGAATGAAATTTACACGGAAACAAGCAGCAAGAGGCACTCAAGGCCAAGTAAGAGTCAGGTCTGTGGAGATGCAAGCCCGCTCAGAGTAAGGACGCAGGTTTTACTAAATAAATACATAAAAAGCATTTATTTTAGTGTAATATTTGTCCAAAAATGTCACATACAGACTGATAGATCGTATGAAATCGTTGTTGAGGCTTTTACTTTTGTACATCGAGTTTTGAGAAATAAGGATAATGCAAATATATAAATAATAACAAGTCAGTCCCTTTGTATGAAACGTCTATATATAAAACTCCAGCAGGGGGCGCAAGGTCTGCATCTGTTACAGCACGGAACGGGAATGAGAGGTGTCAAAAAAGTGTCAAAAATCAGATACGAAAAGGTCAAAGATGGAAATATAAAACAAAGTACTGCCATTTAATGTTGAAAATCACGCTATATTGTCTAAAGACAGAGGTTTTTTTATGATTATCGTGGTATCAGAATCGGTATCGGGTTGATTTCTTAGTATCGAAAGTTTGAAATTGTAGTATCGTGACACTCATCGGACCTAGAGTGTCTCTCAGTCGTCCCGTGTCTCGGCTTTAAACATTCGAGCTGATCCGGCGGTTTTAAGACGTGAGAGTAAAAAAAACCCGCCCGCTCCTCCTCTCCCTGAATACTAATGAGAGCGCCCCCTGTGTTTATTCTGCGGTCATTGTCATAAATTTACATCTGTTTCTATGGAAATGACGAGGACAGCTGCACTTCACCGAATCAACTTTATTTGAAATTCATTGAAAACACAAAAAATATGAATAACATACATATTATCTTCTCATTTTAATAACGACGTGTTTCCGTTATAATCGCCCGCCGCGGGAATGTCTTAAGAAATTATTTTGCGTTCACGGGGATTCTGCTCCCGCCGCTCGTATCCGCACGTTTGTTGTTCTCGGGTTTTCGCTGTTTTAAAATGTATTTCCGACACACGAGACGCGCAACAGTTTGGAACTTGAATATTTAGCGGAAACGGGATTTTTCTGGAACGTCTGCATTTCCAGGAACAAGTTTGGACACATGGCTCATTCAAAGGTTTGTTTTTGTTTTTTGTTTTTTTTTATGTATTTATTTGATTTACTATTTTCAACATTAAAGATAAACTCATAAAAACATCACATATTTATCACACACGTGTCTTTCGTAGTTTTGACGCTTCAGTGAGAATCTACAGTTTGAATCATCATATATTTCTCTCTCGCTCTTTCCCTCCCCTGCTCTGCTCTTTCTCCTTCTCTCTGCCTTCCTTTTTCCCTCTTTCTCTCTCTCCTCTCTCTCTCTTTACCTCTCTTGTCTCTCCTCCTTTCTCTCTTTCTCCCACTCTCGCCCTCTCCTCTCTCCCTTGCTCTCCTCTCTTTCTATCTCTCTCTCCACTCTCTCTCGCTCCCCCTCTTCTCTCTCTCCTCCTCTCCTCTCTCTCTTTCTCTCCCTGCCTCTTTCCTCTCTTCTTTCTCTCCCTGCCTCTTTCCTCTCTTCTTTCTCTCCCTGCCTCTTTCCTCTCTTCTTTCTCTCCCTGCCTCTTTCCTCTCTTCTTTCTCTCCCTGCCTCTTTCCTCTCTTTTTCTCCCCCCTCCTCTCTCTCCTTTTCTCTCTCTCTTTCTCTCTCCTCTCTCTCTTTCTCTCTCTGCCTCTTTCCTCTCTTTCTCTCCCCCCTCCTCTCTCTCCTTTCCTCTCTCTCTTTCCTCTCCTCTCTCTTTCTCTCCCTGCCTCTTTCCTCTCTTTCTCTCCCCCCTCCTCTCTCTCTCCTTCTCTCTCTCTCTCTCTCCTTCTCTCTCTCTCTCTACCTCTTTCCTCTCTCTCTCCTCTCTCTCTCTCTTTCTCTCCCCCTCCCTCCTCTGCCTCTCTTTCTCTCTCGCTCCATCTTTCAAACGCTGCAGATTCTTTTTAAATCTAACACAAGTTCTGACTTATTTTGAGTTTATTTTTTTTAGTTTTTGCAGAATCACACACATGTCTTTTCGTAGTTCTGACGCTTCAGTCAGAATCTACAGTTTGAATCATCATAAAAATCAAGCGGAAACGGAGATGATCAAACACTGAGAGAGACAAACTGCGGAGGTTAAAAAAGTACACGGTGGACGTAACTATCAAACTGCGACGTACACGACGAGACGCACGGACAAAAGTATGGACACACCTCAATGTTTTTTTGTTTTTTTTTGTGTCGTAATGTCTGGCGGATCAGTGATACAGACTCAGAGTTTATTACAGAAAAGAGGATGTGATTCTGGTTGGAGGAAGCTGGGGCGGAGGCTGAGGTGCAAGAAACGGGATCCGGCGAAAAAACAAGAAACACCAACTTTTCCTCCTTCCTAAAACGAGGACCTTTTTGTATGTTTGCATTTGGCGTCCTCTAGTGATGAACACCAAAAATGTTGGACGTTTTGACAATCACAAAAACACGCAGTCTTAAAATTTCCCGAAACGTTTTTTAAAGCTGCGGTGTGTAACTTTTCCGGAAGGGGCACACACCACCTGCAGGATTCCGTGAAAATAAAAGCATAGAAGTTAAAACCATACTTCAGAACATTCTCCATCTTAGCTTTATGCCAGACTGTGGAACATTATAGCCATAAGAAAGACATCGCCACGGAAACAGTCAGGTTTGTGGAAGTGCGAAACAAGTTGCCATAGAAACACTTTATTCAACACGATCACGATACTTTACCTGCCTCATTATATCTGCATATGTAAGAGCTCCTATGACGTGCTAGCTGTGACGTGCTAGCTGTGACGTGCTAGCGTAGCATGATAGATGTATACACGCCTGGATGTGTGTGCGGTGACACAGGCTGACCTGAGGCGTCTGCTCCGCTCTCCTGTCCCCCGGCTGTGACCCTTCACCTTTGACCCCCGCTGCACACCCCCTCCCTCTCTTCACCTCGCCACCTCTTTGTCTCTCTTCCCCTCCCCTGCTCTGCTCTTTCTCCTTCCCTGTCTTTCCCTCCCTCTCTCTGCCTTCCTTTTTCCCTCCTTCTCTCTCTCCTCTCTCTCTACCTCTCTTGGCTCTCCTCCTTTCTTTCTCTCTTTCTCCCTCTCTCACCCTCTCCTCCCTCTCCCTTACTCTCCTCTCTTTCTCTCTCTCCCTCCACTCTCTCTCTCGCTCCCCCTCTCCTCTCCTCCTCTCCTCTCTCTCTTTCTCTCTCCTGCCTCTTTCCTCTTTCTCTCCCCCCTCCTCTCTCTCGCTCTCCTCTCTCTCCCTTACTCTCCTCTCTTTCTCTCTCTCCCTCCACTCTCTCTCTCGCTCCCCCTCTCCTCTCTGTCCTCCTCTCCTCTCTCTCTTTCTCTCTCCTGCCTCTTTCCAC